>NW_007726829.1:342219-363393 GCF_000696425.1 Galeopterus variegatus
AATGCCTACATAGGTTTGTTGTCCCCTTCTGGGCCCCACTGCCATAAGCCATCTCCTGAAAATCCATAATCATAAGTATCATTAGTATGATTAAATATTTTAGTATAATTTTGAATCCTATTCCCAAATCTCCCAGAGCGATAATTATGAGGCAGCAAAGAATAAAATATAATTAGGCATAACAAGCACACAGAGCTCCAGAAAATCGGGGTGGAACGCCGGCATCTTCTCCCACGATGAGGCCTTGCCATCATCCCTTCACGATGAGGCCCTGCAAACACCGTGTTTCATTAAAAGATCTTTATCAGACTTTTAGTCTTTGGGATATGATGCGCCCCTGCAGGTCGGGAAGGTGGGAAGATGAGGGGACACGGAGGTGTTAACTAAAGGGTACATGGTTTCTTTATGAGGTAATAAAAATGAAAATTCATTGTGATGATGATTGTACATATCCACGAAGAGACTAAAAACCATTGAATTATACATTTTAAATGGGTGAATTGTATGGCATGTAAATTATTTTAATAAAGCTGTTAGAAATAAAAAAGATAAAGGGCATACAGATTGGAAAAGAAGAGAAAAATATCCTCATTTGCAGAAGACGTGACTGTCTACATAGGAAATCCAAAAGAAAAAGAAAAAGAAAAAATGCATAAAACTATAAGGGAGTATAGCAAAGTCACACAAAAATCAATCCCACTCTATATACTAACGATGAACATGTTAATACAAAAATTAAGAACACAATTACACAGTCACTCCAAAAAACATGAGAAATACTTTAGGTGTACATTTAACACAACAAAAACCACAGAACGCTGATGAAAGCAATCAAAGACCTAAATAAATAGACATACTGTGATCATGGATTGGAAGATTTGACACAGTAAAAATATTGAATCTTTCCAAATTGACCTGTAGGTTTAATGGAATTCCTATTAAAATCTCAGTAGGTTTTTTTCGTAGACATAGAACAGATTATTCAAAAATTTACTTGGTAAGGCAAAGGAACTAGAATAGTTGAACTAATTTTGAAAAATAAAGTAGGACCTGCTCACTTTAACCAATACTAAGGCCTACATTATAGCTACAGTAACGAAGAACATGAAATATTGGTACAGGAACAGTTAACAAATTAATGGCACACACACAAAAAAACCCCAGAAATAGACCCACACAAGTATGTCCAGTTGATTTTATTTTTGTATTTTTGTTTTGTTTTGGCAGCTGGCCTGTATGGGCATCCGAACCCTCAACCTTAGTGTTATCAACACTGCTCTCTAACCAACTGAACTAACCAGCCAGCCCCCAAGTGATTTTTTAGTATAAGAGCAAGCCAATGGGAGAGGACAGGCTTCTAAACAAATGGTTCTGAAGCTGGGCATCTGGAGGCAAAAACAAACAAAAAACCCTCAAGTTAAGACTCACAAAAATCATGCAAATTCTATCCTCAAAATGGATCATGGGGGCCGGCCTGTGGCTCACTCGGTAGAGTGCGGTGCTGATAACACCAAGGCCACGGGTTCGGATCCTATATAGGGATGGCCGGTTTGCTCAGTGGCTGAGAGTGGTGCTGACAACACCAAGCCAAGGGTTGAGTTCCCCTTACCAGTCATCTTTAAAAAAAAAAAAAAAAAAAAAAAATGGATCATGGACTTAAATGTAAAATATAAAAACTAACACTCCAAAGTTCAGGACCAAAGGTTAGGCAAAGAAGTCTTAGACTTAACACCAAAAGTATGACCATAAAAATGGATAAAGTGTACTTCATCAAACTTTAAAACTTATGCTCTGCAAAAGACCTTAACAGTATGAAAAAAGTTACAGACTGGGAGAAAATATTTGCAAATCACATTTCTGATGAAAGACTGGTATCTAGAATATATAGAAAAAACTCTCAAAACTAATAAAAAAGCAATCTAATTATAACACGTGCAAAAGACATGAAGAGACATTTCATGAGGATAGATTGCAAATAAATATTTTCAATTTATCAAAAAGAGATACAAGTATGTTCATTATCACCAGCCATTGGGGAAGTGCAACTTAAAACCACGAGATGTCGCTACACACCTATAAAAATTACTAAAATAAACAAAAATTAAACACCTCCAAATGTTGGTGAGGATGTGGAGGAACTAGGTCCCTCTTACACTGCTGGTGGGAATGTGAAATGGTACAGCCACCCTAGAAAACATCTCGATAGCTTCTAAAAAAACTCAACACATAAAATTCCTATGACCTGGCAGTTGCACTCCTGGGCATATTTATCCTAGAGAAATGAAAACTTACACAAAAACCTGGACAGATTTTATGGCCACTTTATTAGTAATAGTAAAAAATTAAACAACTCAGATGCCTTCCAATGGGTAAGTGGGTAAACAGGTGAGTGTTATAGCCACACCATGGAATAAAGAGCAGCAGAGGTCCAACCGCACTGAACAGGAATGAACTACTGGTGCATCCCACAATTTGAATGAGAATTCAGATTCTCAGAGAATTCTGCCAAGTGAAGAAACCCAATTCTCAAAGTCCACATCCTTTGATTTCCTTTGTAACATTCTTAGAATGACAAAGTACCAGAAAAGGTGAAGACTCATGGTTACCGGTGGTTATGGACAAGGGGGAGGTGTTGAGTATAAAGGGCAAGGTGAGGGGTCCTAGTGGGAATGGAGGTGTTCTCAAGCTTGACTTCTGTTCTTATCAGTGTCGGGGTGTGACCCTGCACCCGAGTTCTACCGCTGAGGGAATCAGTGGATTGTTTCTCACAACTGCATGGGAAACCAAGATTGTCAAAATAACTCAGTGGCCCCAAGTGGTGGACAGGACGAGTTTTTATTTCCTTAGTACCATACACACAGGCCCTCCCTGGCCTCGTCCCTGCAATCTGTTACTTCCCTTTGGAATGCTCCTCCTCCACCTTCAGAAAGCCACTCTGGCTGCTCCTCCACCCTCTCCCTCCAACTGTTAGGGACCACTCCTTTGGTGACCTGCATTCTGCTCACCTGTGCCCTACGGCTCCCTGTGCTGTTGGCACGAAGCCACCCTAACGCCTGAGTGGCCAGGCTGCAAGCATAGCAGGGACTAGACTTGCTCTTTTTGGGGGAATGGCTCCAGGTGGAGCGCTGAGGGGCGAGACTAGTCTCCTTTGTTCTCAGCTGCTAACTGCTTCCCCCACGCCCCTGCACGCATTGTTGGAGGCAACCCACAGTTCTGACTCCCTTTCCTCAGTTCTGCCAGCGGGAGTCTGATGAGACTGGAAGGGCAAAACCCTGTTGCTTTTCAACCCTGGGCCAACTTCGGCTAGGTGGTAATGACAGCAGCAGCAGGATCTGGCCAGGTGGTAGTGACAACAGCAGAGTCTGGCTCCTAGCCCTGCAGTGTCAGCTGAGGCAGCTGTTCTCTCCCAGAGCCAGAACTTCCCAGGTGCCCATCCCTCACACTACCTATCACCACAGGCTGTCAGGGTCCCTTCCACTCACCTAAGTGTGAAACAACGGATGGGCGGAAGCCTCCTAGGACCGTGGTTCAGTGACCACAGCTCCATCACAACCCCTGCCATGCACTGAAAACCCAACTGGCCTCCTTGGGAAGCTCCCCCGGAGGTTCACAGTTCTAGGACTCCGTGTGTCTGCCAGGGCTGACAGAGGGCCCTAGACAACAGGCTGGCACGTGTGACACACACAGATGATGGGAAGGGTCCCCTGTGGGAAGCAGAAAGCAGCTGGGACAGACTTAGGTCTTGTGTCCCTCAAGCCAGTCAGTCCTCCTCTGCTGGGCTCCTTGCCTCCCTGACAAAGTTCTGCTGGGGGTGGGGAGCGCACAGGGTAGTCACTTCCTGCCCTCCGAAGCACACACCCAGGTGCGCAGGGGTGTGTGTGCGACAAAGCCTGGAAGTCTCCTGGTGTCAACATCAAAATTAAAGATTTATTACCCATGAGAGGACCATCTGTCCCTCAGAGCTGCTGGCCATCCCCCCACCCTGGCCAAGGTCCTGCACTAAGAAGGATGGGCTGCAAGGGTGACACCTTTTGCCCACCCAGCACCTCCTGGCAGAGGAGCCCCCAGGAATGCAGTCCATGCTGATGGGACTGGTCACTTGGCCAGCTCCTCAGCCACTGCTTTGCGCATCTTGTCCTTGAGGTAGGCACCTTTCTGCCATTCAGACTTGAGTTCCAGCCACTCGTAGTACGGGACCTGGAGAGAGGAGGCAGAGACGGGTCACGTGGGTGAGGGGACCCCCTTCCTGCCTGTGCCCAGCCAGTGGCTCACCCACTGGCACTTGCTGGTGACTGACTGCTCTGCAAACCTACCCTTCGGCCTCCAAGTGCTCAAGGGAGAGCCTGTGGAGCTGCAGGCAGCGTGGGTGGGGACAGGCCCTGGTTTTGTCAGTGCCACGGGGGTCTGCAAACTACACAAGGCCCAAGAAGACTCTAAATCTAAATGGGTTGTTTTTTTAAAAAAGTACCCACCCAAAGGAGAAAACGTGACAGAACCCTTATGTGGTTCACGGAGCCACACGTTTATTTTCTGGCCCTTGAGGGCAAAGCAGGCGCCCTCTGGTCTCGCCAAGCCCTAGTGGGAGCACCGTGCCAGCCCACAGCAGTGGACCCAGCCCAGGCGTCGTGCCATCTAGTCTTTGTGAAAACAAGCCCTGACTGAGGAGACTGAGCAGCAGTCCTTGCGCTCCCCCAAACTTTGTTTTCCTCATGTGAGTGGGGAGCCCAACCCTGTCTGCTTCCAAAGTTACGACCTTCCAATGCACCCAGGGGAGCCAAGCACGGGCTCCCCTGTGAGAGGATAGGCAGGCAACAGGGGTGATGGGCTGGGTGCTACAGGCCGGGCACCTGTCTGGCTCTAGGCCTGGCTTCACCCCACCTGACCCCACTCCAGTGTGAGTGGGGGCTTCTCCCTATGCAGCAACTGCTCCCCACCAGGTACTCACATCCACCACCAGGAAGCCTGCAGCCACCACATGGCGCCGCATCAGTACAAAGCGACCCAGCAAATCCTTGCTTCGGCTGTTGAAGTTGGGGAACTCCCACCGCAGGAAAGCCAGCCTGACAGGAAGAAGGAGGGGCTGACAGGTGTCTGCTCTCCCAGCCCCTCAGAGGAGGAAGAGGAAAAGCAGAGAAGAGAGCCATGTGTGCTCCCAAGAGCTGTGGAGCCACTGCATCAGTGGGTCCCTGGCCACCTACCTCATAGCCCCCACAGGCAGCGGCTGATTCCCAGCTGGCTGGGCAAGGTGAGGGGCGACAAAGTCCCTCAGGGGCAGAAACTGACCATCTTTGTCCAGCAGCACCTCAGCATCTGAGGAAGGCATGTGGGATGAGTATATGGTGGGAATGTCCCTCAGAGAAAGATGGACAGAGATGGGCAGGGGGGCAGGGCAAGCCGATGCCCTGCAGCTCTGGGGAAGTCCTGTTATATTCAAGTGACATCAACCAGGGGAACCCTCACCCAGCACCCAGCCATAGTGCGTGGCCACCTCGAGGCTGCCCCTGTCAGTGCTCCCCAGCAGCCCCTTCAGAGTCTCCTGCAGGTCCTTCTGCAGGGGAGTCGCCTTCTTGTCAAGGGCTGAGGGCCTGGGGACCAGGGCCGAGGCCGGCAGAAGGGGGCCTGTGTATTCAGAGTGCTCCAGGCAAGCTGTGGCGTTGATGTGCAGCAGCTTCTGAAAGGTGCTCTGATCCTTCAGAGATGTGCCCCCTAGGGGACAAGGAGAGAATGAGAAGGGAGGGGCCGGGCTGCGAGCCAGAAGGACCAGACATGGGGGAGATGGGGAGGGCCCAGATGGGAAGGCAGTGGCACCCCATGCCCAGCCCCAGCTGGTTCTCCTGGGCAGGAAGCAGCAGAGTTAAGGTCTGCCAGCACCCGCGGTGTGGATGGAGAAGGGGCAAAGGGTGGGGTGAACCCTGGCCGTCTCCTGTCTGTTCCCCAGCTAAAGTAGTGCTGGGGGGAGGGGGGAGATGGCAGTGGCAGCATGGGGCTCACCTAGAAACTGGGAGTGAAATTCGGGATGCAGGACGGCTTGCAGCTCTGCCTCCAGCGCCTGCTGCAGCACACACAGAGCCCACACCAGGTCCACCTGAAGGGAGGGCTCCAGGTGTGCCAGCTCTGACCCCAGCCTCTCATGCACCTGTGCAACGACAGGGTGCACTGGAGAAAGCAGGCTCTGCCCATGGGCTCCAAGTATTCACAGGTGGACTGCAGCCCATGACCTGGTCTTGACCTGGTCACTCTGAGGCCAGAGGCGGCTCCTGGGAGCAAGAGAGCAGACCCTGGCCTTTGGTCAGGCCTGGGGCAACCCAGGGCTGGAAGGCACCAGGAACCTTCCTCATGCCCCAAGACCACTCTGGATGGCAGAGTGATACCTGATGCTGGCCTTCGGCTAGGTTCGCCTATGCCCCCTGCCCACTGGCAGGGGCCTAGGGCACAAAATCTGTTCTCCATAATGTCCCCAAGTGGGCACCTGGTCTGAGAGGATCAGAGCATCCAAGAGGCAAAGATGTTGGCCCCTGCTGGCTGCTCTCAGACTGCACCAGGCAAGCCCTGATGACGCCTGGGGTAAACCTGGTCTGCTTGCCCCTGCAGATACCCCAAGGGCTTCATAAAGAATGCTCCCTCCCTCCCCCGAGCTGGTGTACTTCACACGGAGGCCCACATCCCCACCACTCAGCCCCCGTACCAGGCTGAAGAACTGATCCTCTTGTTCTGGATGGAAGTTCAGATGTGCAAAAGCCAAGAGAATGCTGCACAGGTGGGGCGGGGTGATGTTCTTTGCCTTGTTCAAGATGTGCTGGGCAGTTCAGGGATGGCAGAGGGACAGGATAAGTCTCTGCCAAGCACATAGTCCTCCTGCCTGTCTAAGAGGAGCCTGGGTGGCCAGGGGCAGCTACAGGACCCCCCCACCCCCACCAGTGCCCATAAACACCTGGTCACATGGGGCGATTTATACAGAGCCAGACTCTTCTCTACCCAGCAGCACCTACCCACAGAAAACAGGGACACCTAGAAACTGCTTCCCTTTGACAATGACTTTAAAAATACTCTCTAACCAGTAAACTTAGTTTAGACCAGTTGAATGTAAATTTAAGTGCAGGCGTCATCTTTCTTTACAATTCCATTCTGGGGCAGTCAGCACTCTACGGAAGAGTTCCCAGTGGTGCTCAGCCTCACCGCCTGCACTGCTACCTGCCACAGCTACTCTGAGACAGATGGAATGATACTAACTCTCTCCAAATAAACCAAAAAGTAAGAAATATGTTTGCCACCCACAAGTGAGCACTGTAGGGCTGCCTAACTTTTCCCTGATTCAAGCAATGGTTCCCAACAGAGGCCCACAGAGCCAGCTCCTCTAACTTGAGGCCAGGAATGGAGAGCCTCCAGGACCCAGCTGTCCTCAGTGGCCAGGCCCTGGCTCACCTGGGCAAAGGCTTCAAATAAGGGTAGGTTGAGGTACTTGAGGAAGGCGAAGGACTTGGAGCAGCGGGCGACCTCACTGGGGGTTAGGCTGGGCACGAGGGACAGCAGGTCGGCGGCCAGGCGCTGAGACACTTGGGTCTGGTGAAAGCTGAGTTTGCCTTTGGGACAGGGCAGACCACTGGGTTGAGCTGGGGAGGGCCAGCAGCAACCCGCCGGCCCCACCCTACCTGAACCTTGAGGTCTAGGGGCTTGCTGTCTGTAACCAGATTTATCCCTGAGCCCAGGAGAGAGGAACAGGGCCCATGAGTCACAGTGTTTCTATGGCAGCCTTCTGGGCCAGTGCCTGCCACAGGTAGGCAGGTACCGAATTTGACACAGCTGCAGGCATCTGCATGGCCAGAGCTTCCTTCCACCCTGTTGTTCTGTCCAAAGGACTCACCATAGGCATAGGCCAGGTCCAAGAGTACACCTTTCGTCAGAGGGAAGGGCTTCTGTACCAGATGGTAGGAGATGGCCCGCAGCAAGGGCACAGACCGTCGACTCTGAGCTGCCAGCGTCACCAGCACCTTCCGCAGCTCATTGGGGCCAAACTGCTCCACCAGCTCCAGGCACTGTCAACCACAGCCGTGCAGGGGTCAGCTCGATGGCCTGAGGTGGTGGGACGAGCTGGGGGCAGGGGTCCCATCCAGTGCAGCCCCTGTGAGATAGCAACTGGGCCTGAGCTGACTCAACACAGGCCTGTCTGTACAGGGCCTGCCTCCTCACCCACCCCAGGGAACCTCTTGACCTGGAGCAATGTCCGCAGTAAAACTTATCCCCAAGTCCCAGGGAAGGGGACCCAAGGCCCATGAGCTGCGTAGCTTGCTGTGGCAGCCATCTGGGCCAGCCCCTGCTATGGCAGGAACAGAGGCTGAATTTGACTTGACTGCAGGACTAAAGCTGAGGAAGGGGGCAACACGTTTCCAGAAAAGTCCTGGGCCTGGGCCACGCAGGGGCTGGCCCAGGCCTGCCAGCACCTGTGTTTCCTCAGGAGCTGCCTGCCATGCCCACCTCTCGGGACCACCCACGTGATGAAATTTTGGAGGAAGATAAAGGAACAATCAAGGGAAGGAGACTGTGCTCGATGGAGCCAAGTGGGCGAGTGGTGCTTCATTAACATGGTCCCAGAGTGACCACCTGCTGCTGCCAGAGCCCTCTGGCTCCTCCCCATGTGACGCCTGAGACTGGACAGAGGCTTCCAGGGCTCCTGTTCCAGTGCACATGACACTCTCTTTTCTGCAGAAGACCGTCACCCAAGGACCAAGCCCGAAGCTGCAGGGAGGCAGGCCTGGCGTGCCTGCTCTCAGCCCCAGTACCTTGTCTTCCAGGCGGTTCATCAGCGTCTCTGACAGGTGCCCGGCCTTCACCATGATGGCCACCAGTGTGCGGCCATCTTCAATTTCTGTCCAGCGCCTCTCCAGGTGCATGAGCAGCTCAGCCAGCAGCTCCTGGGAGTGCTCCTCCTGCATGGAGGTGACACAGGACTCTACCAGGAAGACCAGGTACTTGTACTTGAGCCTCCGCAGGCGCCAGCGGACCTCCTGCTCCACCGACCGCAGTTCCTTGGAAGACTTGGGGAGCTCCAGTGCATACAGGCTCCGCAGCAGCTTCACAAGTGTCCCATGCCAAACCAAGGTTATCTAGACAGGGAAAGGACACAGGCAAGGTCACATGTGGCACCCTGTTGACCCTGTGCCTGAGCTGGAAGCCACCTTTGCAAACCTCATTTCCCGGGCATTTACTACAACTCTTCAGAGAAGACAGAATTCCCCATCCTGTTATAACAGGGCCCCGGTGCCCGGCTGCCCCCCACAGCCTTCCTTAGCTTGTTTTCTGAGCCTGGTCCTCTATCTTCCATTAAATTGAATACTTCCATTTTGGGTGACCAGGGCTGTTTGCTACGGCTTGCATGCAAGAACTCCGGGTGGTGAGAGAAATTCTGTGAGTTTCCCTAATACAGATTTGACCTGATGTGGATGATTATATGGAGCCATGGCCCCCATCATGTGGTCCTAGCCACAGCTGTATGTGGTGGACAGCAGACCCCAGCTGGAAGTAAAGCTGTCAAGTCAAGACCAAAGGTCAGAGGAAGAGTGGGGACTCAGGGGTGTGACTTGATGGCAAAACAGGCAGCACTCAGGCTAAGATCAGCCTGTCTCCAACCTGTTACTTTTACTTACAATGACAATTAAAATTTTTAGCTATTAAGAACACTGGCTTCTTCAGGAAAATAATTGTTATTTTGAGTCTGAGAAGCTCTAAACCCTAAGCTTTCTCCAACAAAAACAACTGTAAGTGTCTGAGGAATGCAGCTGCAGGAGAGGCCAACCTGCAGAGCAGGCCAGGCTCGAGCACCATCGCCCTCACCCGCCAGTGGTGTAACCCAGGCATGCCAGACCCTTGACTGCCCACGGAGGCAGGTCTTCCCATTCGTGAAGGTTCGCAGGAAAGCCTTTGACCTGTGGGTAAAGACCCCCTCGTATTATTAAGCCCAGCTCACCCAAATGCCAAGGCCTCCTGGGGATGAGCAAGCTGTGGCTGCCACCACCAGCCCCTCTGCACAGTCTCTTTCTACATGCCAGCACCATGCTACGCCTGTGCCTGCATGAGATGCCAACATCCTGTGAGGTCTCATCAGCTCCACAGCATACACAAATGCAAACTCATTACCCCAAAGTCTCAAGAGTTGTTCTGGGTCCACACCCTGCACCCCAGCCCTGTCATCCCCCACTGGTGCCGGCTTCATTTCTGCAGAGGCTGACTCTGCTGTGCAGGAGCGTCCCGTCCTCAGAGATCCAGGCCCAACGTGCCAACAAGAGCCCTTGACCCAGACTCTGTCCTGGCAGAAAACAACAGTTGGTAAAATGAGTACAGCTCTGGCTCTGCCAGTGCCAAGCCTCTCAGCACTGACCCTCACACACGAGGAGGTAAGCTGGGAACAGAGAAGCTGGTGTCTGAATGGTTGGGGAGGAAGGAGAAAGCAATAGTCAATCCTCCGCTCACACGAGGTATCTGCGTCATTCTAGTTGCCTGAATAGCAGGAAAATCTTTTAAAAGAAAGCTCGGTCTTCATTGGCTTTGCAAATACTTTTTCCCACTTTGTCTTATAATTCTGTTAAACAATGTTCAGTCTTGTATTGTAAGACTTGCTTCAATTATGTGCACAATAGTAAGTACAATTAGAATTACTACCTGAGAACAAGAAGGGGCCTAATTAAGTTCATGTTATGAGCTACAGTCTCAGCAAGAAATAAATGTGTACTGTGACTCCAGTACACATAACACATATGTACTTAACTAAAACAAAGTTCCACAAGACAGCACTCCCCTTACTTTGTGTGAATTCTGGTATTTTCTTTTTTTTTTCCTTTTCCTTTTTATTTATTTATTTATTTTTTGTCCTTTCTGAGACCGGCCGCACTGCACTCAGCCAGTGAGTGCACTGGTCATCCCTATATGGGATCCGAACCCGCGGCGGGAGCGCTGCTGTGCTCCCAGCGCCACACTCTCCCGAGTGCGCCACGGGCTCGGCCCGAATTCTGGTATTTTCTATACTACTCCACCTCATTAAAAAACAGCTGGCAGGGCCAGCCAATGGCTTACTCGGGAGAGTGTGGTGCTGATAACACCAAGGCAACAGGTTCAGATCCCTATATAGGGATGGCCGGTTAGCTCACCTGGGAGAGCGTGGTGCTGACAACACCAAGTCAAGGGTTAATATCCCCTTACCGGTCATCTTTAAGAAACAAAAACAAAACAAAACAGCTGGCCATGTCCCACTACACTAATTTTATAACTTGCAGCATGATGCTCATTTAGTGCAGCCCCTTCCTTGAGTCATACCTATCCTCTTCCTCACACCTGACAACTGGGCACAGGGTCTCAGTGCCTAAGCACCTCCCTCCCAGCACAGACCCGGGACTGGGGGCCAATTCGGGCACAGCAGGGCTTTGTACATCCTTTTTTTGCCACAGAGGCCAGGAGATGACCCTGTATAAAGGGAGTCCTTCCTCACAGTGAGCAGAAAGCAGCTTCCGTAGTCTGAGATCTGCCCCCAGTGCCACACAAATGGATCTCATCTCCTCTCTTCATGCCCATCCTGAGGGTCTGAATGTGGCTAGATTATGCCTATGGCCGGTTCAAGTTTCATTGACCTTCCATCAGTTATGTTCCATCTCCTCTGACTTCAAGAGCAGTGCCCAGCTGTCAGCCAGACACTGCAGGGAGCAACACAGCTAAGACTGAATGGTTGGGGAAAGGATCCAAGGAATGGAGAAGAACCAGGCTAGCTTCCTGGTTGCCTGTCTGTGAGACAAGGACAGCAATAAATATGTAACAGATTCTTGTAAGGATAAACAGAGAGAAAGCACATGGAAGTACTCTGAAATTTACAGAAAGATGAAGCTATCACAGGATGTCAAGGGAGCCTTCTATAGCTGGCAGGCGCCGGCTGCTCTGGGCTCCATCTCCAGCTGTTCTCTCTTGTCCAAGCCCTCAGAAAACTCTCTGGCACCCACCTGACTGTTGACCAGATGGAGCAGTTGCTGAAAGCGGGCATCTTGTATGAGTGAGGCCTTGTCTTCTGGCTTCTCGTATAGCAGGCGAGAGAGTTGGATAAGTATTAGGGCTGCGTGGTTGTGGTGCAGGCTGTGACTACCACCAGAAAGCTCCAGGAGCTCATCTGCCCTTGTGGCTTTCTCGATGAGATCGTCCACCTCCTGGCGCTCTGGGTAGGGAGTAAACACTTGTTCCTTTTCCACCAGCTCCGTCAAGGAACTTGGGAAGTGGGAACTCGGTGAGGTGGCTGAGGAAGTCAGAGTCTTATGGGCTACCCTGGCAAGTCTCAGTTGGCCAACCGGAGACACAGCAGGGGCCAGACGGGCAGCTTCTCTCAGGAGGCACGTGCATCGCTTCACCAGGCAAGCTGTCATCATGGCCTGGGTGATGGGGGATAAGCTTCCTAGCAAGTGAGTTTAAAGCCCTAAAGAGAAAAGGAGAGAAAAGAGGGTAATACAGGGCAATTAGAAGAAAACCTAGGAGAAAAAACATGACAAACAAAATGGAGTCACAGCCACCCTCTCTGTATGTATGTGACAGTATTTTCTGAGGCAAAAATCTCAGTTTTTTGTCTCAGTGTAGAATACCACCAAATATCAAAATTAATATTAGATACTTCATAGAAAAACTTGGGAATGCTCAACAATACTGGAGACCCACCAGAGGAAGCTGTATCATACTAAAAAAAAAAAAAAAATACAATCTTTACAATAACAGCTTCTGATCTAAATGAAATCTAAGATATAGGTAAAAATACATCATATTATTACATATTAAAGAGTAACCTGTTTCCTTTATTTTCTTTCATTAAAAAAAAATTCTACTTATTATTTCCACTAGGCAACACTTCATAATGTATTCAGAAATGTTTGTGTATATGTTAATACTGAGAATGCTTACCGCATACTACTAAGCACTTTGTCAGTGCTTTCAGCAGTGTACTGAAACAGACAGCTAAACTATATTGTTAACTTCATGCCAAGCTATTTTTTAAACATATTTAACAAAATATTCTTTTTTTTTTTTTTAAAAAGATGACCGGTAAGGGGATCTTAACCCTCGACTTGGTGTTGTCAGCACCACGCTCAGCCAGTGAGCGAACCGGCCATCCCTATATGGGATCCGAACCCGTGGCCTTGGTGTTATCAGCACCGCACTCTACCGAGTGAGCCACAGGCCGGCCCAAGGGGGTTTTCAGTTTTGGTTGTGCTTCAAAATCACCAAGAAAGTGGTTCGACAATTCAGAATTCCCAGGTCCTGCCCAAGACCTCTGAATGGGAATCTCTTTGCACACAGGGCTTAGATGGCATTAATTTACTGCAGAGGTAAATAAGATTAAGAATTACTGGTTTACAGAAAAAACAGTACAGGATATTTTACATCAGAACGATCCTGAAAAACCTAGGCCACACAATTCACATTCCCAAAGCTTCTGTGGATATTTTAACACTACAGACATGGGCAAGAGCTTCCCAAAACCAACGTAGATTACATCACTAACTTACTCACAAAACAAAAAAACCTCACAAACTTCCAAGAGCAAAAGTGACCCAACTGTAAAAAAGCACTTTGTAAGATGGCCCAGAAGTATCTTCTTAGTTGTATCCCCTCTCCTTCCTCACAATACATGCCCCCATTCTAATCAGGCCTTGCACTTCCACCTCACCTGGCAGGGCTTACCTCTGGACGGCCCCCCCACTTCTATCAAAGGGTCCAGCAAAACACACTTCATCTTTCCAGGCCCAGACAAAATGTTATCTCCCCGAAGAATTTGTTACATATCCCTACCATGTAGCTTTAAACAATTCTACCTGTCACTCTTGCTCACTAGGTTGACTGAATGACCTAGGTAGGGCATATGACAGGGGCAAGATGAAACGTTAACCTTGGCCTAGCTTCTGCCAAAGCAGAAAGCATGTTTGATCTTCTTCCATTTCCCAGAACTTGGTATACGGCCAGCACATAGTTTTGCATGAGTGGAGTATTACAGCTGTAAAAGCTTAGTTTAACTCTATGTACACATAAAGGAAAAAAAATGAGGCTCAGAGAGGAATATTTGCCCAAGTGCAACACTTCCCGAGCCCAGGCACAGCAGGGAAGCCCTGGAAACTGATTTTGAAGAAAAAGAAGACGAAGGTCTTCTTGCGGAAATGCAGGCAATTTGTCTAAACCTAACGATTAAAAAATCTAGAATTCTCGATTTCCGATTAAAAAAGAAAAAAAAGCCCTAAGAGCAGTTTAGAGGAGGAAACTGCAATTCAGAAGCTGGACTTGGGTTTAGGCAAATACCAAGCAGGAAGTCTGGTGCTAAAATGCAGAGGCAACGACCTACACGAAGTCACGAAAACACGAAGAGTCAACTGGGTGGCGCTTTCCCGGCCGGGCCCCGCGGGGAAGACAGAGAGACCCGTGCGCATTGGCGGGTTAGCCACGAACGGGCTGCCGGCCAGGCCACCGCATCCTAGCGCCATGCTGGCCCGGTTCCCCGGGCCCAGGGCCCCACCCCTCCTGCCCCCTTCCCTGGGCCCGAGTTCCAGCGCTCCGCCCGCCCGCTCTCCCGGGCCCACCGCGTACCAGCGCCTCTCGTCCCTTCCTAGCCACACCTTCATGCCCTCAGGACCCACGCTCCGCAGCCCCTTCTCCCCGTGACGCGAGACCTACGCAGGGAACACCACCGCTGACCTCCACAGGCCGCCCGCACCGTCCCGAGCCTCAGGCGGGCCGGCGTGCTCGCCTACGTCACTCAGCGCCGCCGGAAGTGAGGTTCGCCGCGCGCCGTGCGGCCGGAAGCCACGCTCGCCTCCCCGTTCCTGTTGGGCGGCATCTTTGCTGCCGGCACAAGTAACGCGGTGGGAAGGGCAGTGATAAATGGGTGATGGGAAGCTGAGAAAAAATTGGAGGGATAATGAGAAAGAACCTGGAAACGAAGGCTGCAAGGTTTCGGTGCGTTGCGGCCAGTACTCCGTGCTCTTGCGGAGTTCGCGCCACGTGGCTCTAGGAGAGCTAGGAGCGGTAGAGGGCTGCCGGCGTGGGCGACTGTGGGCCTGTCGGGGCTGGAACGGCGGCCGAGTGGAGACTGGAGAACTCGAGACCGCACATTTGCAGCCCCAGCTGCAGGTCTTCTTGCGGAAATGCAGGCGATTTGTGTAGGCCTAGCAATTAAAAATCGAGAATTTTAGATTTTTTTTTTTTATGTGCAGTCTCCCGACTTTTATTTTTTTTTTATTTTATTTTTTTGTCTTTTGTCTTTTTTCTGTGTCCGGCAACGGATCGCAACCCTCAGTGTTGCCCCCGTACCGGACTGGGGACCGGCAACGGGGTCGCAAGCCTCCGTGTTGCTCCCGCGCCTCGCTCAGCCAGTGAGCGGGAGCCGGTCTGTATGTGGGATCCGAACCCTCGGATGGGAGCGCCGCCGCGCTCCCAAGCGGCGCACTCTCCAGTGCGCCACCGGGCCGGCCCCTCCCGACTTTTAAATACTGGCATTTAATTACAAAATAAGGAAGAGGGGCGGTCGGGGGTGGGGGGTGTAAGCCAAACAAAACGTATCTGAGGTCTATACTCCTATATGGACTTGATTAATTTTCCTTTCTGCACAGCTTTTTATTTTCCATGGAATTATTAATTACCTTGTTTTTTTGTTTGTTTGATTAGTTAACATTCCATTATTTATCACAAATTCTACCCCAAATTCTTCACCAGTTGTCTGTCAAAATACAAAATTACATTAAATTAGGGGCCGGCCCGTGGCTCACTTGGGAGAGCGTGGTGCTGACAACACCAAGTCAAGGGTTAATCTCCTCCTACCGGTCATCTTTAACAACAACAACAACAAAAAAGCAAAAAACCATTAAATTTACTTATAGATCTAAACGGCTTTTATTCACAATTTATGAGTCTGGGCGTCGTCCCGGTGTCTCCCTTTACCATTATGTTGGGTGTTCCTCTTGCTTCTCTTCTGTGTTGGCTTTCTTATTTCCTATATTATATATCTTTATTTCTTGGTTTATGCCCTGGCTTGAGTGGAGCACATCTCTAGTATCTCCAGGAGAAATGATGCAAGGGAGGTAAATTTTAAAGACCTTGCAGGTCTGAAAAATGTCTTTGTTAGGTCCTTCCAATAGGTTGATAGTTTGGCTGAGTATTTTAAAAATCATTTGATTTTGAGGGCTTACTCCATGAACCTCTGGCTTTCTAGCTTCTCATGTTTCTGATGATTCCAATATCATTCTTATTCCTGATACTTTGTATGTGGCATGTTCTTTTCTTTCTTCCCTCCTCACTTTCTTTTCTCTGTCTTTCTTTATCTCTAAAAACTTTTATCTTCTCATCATCCCCAGGGTTCTGAAATTTCACAATAATGTTCCTTGGAGTGAGTCTAAATCCATTGCCTGAGTGCTTGATAGGACCTCAGTCTAAAAATTTAGGTCCTCAGTCAGAATTTCTTTTTGATTTTGTTGAATACTTGCTTTCCTCCATTTTCTCTATTCTCTCTTGCTGAAATACTAGATTTGAATATTGGCTCTTTGGACTGACTTTCTGATTTTCCTATATTGCCTCTCCTATTCTTCATCTTTTTATCTACTTACTTATTTTGCTCTACTTTCTGGAAGATTTCCTCAACTTTAGCTTCCAACTCTTCTGAAAATGTTTCTATCATATTTTTATTTATAAAGAGCTCATTTTTTGCTTTTGGGTGCTCCTTTTTAAAAATAGTGTTATTTTTTAATGATTGCAAAACTTTCTCTAAGTTTTTTCTCTCTGTGTGTAGTTGCCATTATTTTTTAAGGGGATCTCAACCCTTGGCTTGGTGTTGTCAGCACCACGCTCAGCCAGTGAGCAAACCGGCCATCCCTATATGGGATCCGAACCCGTGGCCTTGGTGTTATCAGCACCGCACTCTACCGAGTGAGCCACGGGCCGGCCTAAAAAATAGAATTTATTTCTTACGTAAGTTTCAGAGTCTGGGAAGTCCAAAGTCCAGGGAACACATTTGGTGAGGGCCTTGGTGGTGGTGGCTCTGCAGCAACACTGGGTATCACATGGTGAGGATGGCAGGAGCAAGAGAGAGATGGAGCTAAACTTCTCATGTGCTCTCTTTATAAAGCCATCAGAACCATGAGCATTATGTATGAATGGATCAATCCATTCACAAGGGTACAGTCCTCACAATCTAATCGTCTCTTAAAGGCCCCATCTTTCAAATATCATAATAGGATTTCCCACCCTCTTAAGACTGTCATAGTGCAGATTCAGTTTCTAGTACATGAAACTTTGGGGGACATATTAAACTCATATCAGTATATACATATTTATACATATAAAATTTTTTTGGTTTGTTTGCTTGCCGAATCCTTTGAAAGTGAGTTGCAGGCATCATAAACTTCTCTTTTAAGTACTTCAGCAGCACACATTGTCCATGTGACCCCAATATCATTATTCCACTAAGGAAATTAGCACCAACTCAATAAGGCCATCTAATGGTCCATATCTGAATGTCCCCAATTGGCCCTTGTCTCCTTAGTCTTTGTTACTCCCCCTTCTTTTTATATAACATTGAGTGTGTTAAAGAGTCCAAATCACTTGTCCCATGGATGCTACATTTATCTGATGGCATCCTGATGCCCACTGGGTGAACATCTTTGGCAAGAGCCCTAGCTGGAGGTGTTGTGTGTCGTATAACTTCGTATAATGTATGCTATACGAAGTTATTACGGCTAAAAAAAGACTGACCAAAAACTTAAACTACCACCACCACCAACAGAAACCCAGAGAATGAGATATCCATAGGGGGCTTTGAAAATCTCTGTCAGATTCCTGGAAATCTAGAAGACCACATGCATGTGTAGGATGGTGTGCATGCCCAAGGCTGTGGGCATGTTCAGAAAAGACCTGAGGAAACCCTAAGCATTAACTCTGGCTGACCTTAAGACTGCAAGGCCAAAGTGCAAGGCTCCCATGCAGAATTGTAAACTGCTTAGTTGAGTGCTGAAGGAGTACTCCAACATGCACACAGTTTCTCAGCAAAGGCTGGGAATTTTATTGGTTCCAGGTGTTTTTGGAGATATTTGTGCAATCATTAACTGACCACTACAATAATTGGGTAGAGACTTCAGTAGTCACACATGAAGAAGAATACAGACTTTACACAAAACAAAGCGAAACAATAACAAAAAACAACAAAGAAACTTGGGAGGAGGGGAAATCTGATTTCCAGAGTTGTCATTTAAAATATCTAGTTTTTAACAAAAAGTTATAGGACATGCAAAGAAGTGGGAAAGTATGGCCCATGCATAGAAAACAAACAAACAAAACACATACAAATTCCCCAGAAATTTGTAAATATGATCATACTGTAAATATGATCAAAGAATTAAAGGAACAATGGCTAAAATATTAAAAGAAAGAATGAGTGGGATATCTCACCAAATAGAAAATATTAATGAAGAGATAGAAATTATAAAAAAATAGCTAAGCAAAAATCCTGGAGTTGAAAAGTACAGTAACTAAATGAAACATTTACTAGAGGGGATCAACAGCAGATTTGAACTTGCAGAAGGAGAAATTAGACTCAAACTCATCAATTTTGATTATCCAGTTTGAGAAAAAAGAACAAAGTAAAATGAACAAAGCCTCAGAGATGTGGGCCATCATCAAGCATATCAACATATGCATAATGGGATTGCCAAAAGGAGAGAAAGAAGCAAAAAGAAAAAGAAATAATAGCAGAAAACTCCCTTAATTTGATTAAGAAAAATACATTAATCTGTACATCCAAAAAGCTCAATGAACTCTAAATAGAATAAAATCAGAGGTCCACACCTATAAACATTGAAGTCAAACTGTTAAAAGACAAGGACAAAGAATCTTGAAAGCAGCAAGGCAAAAAACACTCATCAATAAAATAAATACATAACTTCTCATTAGAAACCGTAAAGAACAGAAGGCAGCAAGATGACATAGGTAAAGTGATGAAAGAAATTCTTTCAAACAAGAATCCTATATCCAGCAAAACCATCCTTCAAAAATCATCAATAAAATAAATACATAACTTCTCATTAGAAACCGTAAAGAACAGAAGGCAGCAAGATTACATAGCTAAAGTGATGAAAGAAATTCTTTCAAACAAGAATCCTATATCCAGCAAAACCATCCTTCAAAAATGAAGCAGAAATTAAGGCATTCCCAGAAAAACAAAAAAGAGAATTTGTAGCTAGCAGACCTGTCCTAATATTTCTAGTCTGAGGGGAGTCCTTCAGACTTATGTGAAGGACAATAAATAGTAACTTGAATTTATGTGAAGAAATAAAGAGCATCCATAAAGGTGACTATATATTTAAATATAAAAGGCAATATAAGTATATATTTTTGTAATTATTTTCTTTTCCTATCTGATTTAAATGACATCCGCATAAAGAAATAGTTATAAAACTGTTGATAGGTCTATAATGTATAATGATGTTATTTGTATGACAGTAATAGTACAAAGGAAGGAAAAAGGAATGGAGCTATATTGGAGCAAAGCTTTTGTGTGCTATTGAAGTTAAGTTGGTATTAATTCAAACTGGATTTTAAAGTTAAAATGTTAATTGTAACCCCCAGGGCCATTTTGGGAGAATACCTTAACAATAGCAAAAGAAAATAAACAACAAAGAAATTAAAATCCTGTAATAGAACATATAGTTAGCAGAAAAGAATGTAGAGGAGAAACAGAGGGAAAAAAAGACATGACATATAAAGAACAAATAATGAAATTGCAGACATTAATTGTACCTTATCAATAATTACATTAGATATACATGGATTAAGCACTAATCAAAAGGTAGAGATTGGCAGAATGAATTAGAAAACAATCAACTATATGCTGTTTCCAAGAGACACACTTTAGATTCAAAGATACAAATAGGTTGAAAGAAAAAGAATGGAAAAACTTAACGCATGGAGTAACCAAAAGAGAGCTGGAATGGCCATACTAATATTAGACAAAGTAGACTTCAACACAAAAATTGTTAAAACAGGCAAAGGATACATCAAGAAGATAGGGGATGTAACTACTGTAAACATATATGTGCCTAACAACAGAACTCCAAAGTACATGAAGCAAAACCCGACACAACTGAAGGGAGAAATAGACACCTCAACAATAATTGTTGGAGATTTCAATACTTGACTTTTAATAATGTATAGAAAGACTGGATAGAAGATCAACAAGGAAATAGAAGACTTGAACAACAGTATAAACCAACGAGACCTAACATGTCTATAGAACAATTCACCCCAAAATAGCAAGGATACACATTCTACTCAAGTGTACATGGAACATTATCCAGGATAGACCATATTCTAGGTGTAGTAATTTGGTCAGGCTGCCATAACAAAGTACCACAAACTGAGTGGCTTAAACAACAGAAATTTATTGTCTTACAGTTCTGGAGACTAGAAGTCCAAAATCAACGTGTAGGCAGAGTTGGTTCCTCCCGAAGGCTGTGAGGGAGAATCTGTTCCATGTCTGTCTACTAGCTTCTGGTAGCCTTAGGTAGTCCTTGGGTTGTAAATGGCATTCTCCCTGTGTCTTCACATTGTCTTTCCTATGTGTGTCTGTTTCAGTGTCTAAATTTTCCTTTTTTATAAGGACACTAATCAGGTTAGGGCCAACACCGATGACCTCATCTTAACTTGATTGTCTGCAAAGACCTTATTTCTTTTTTTTTCCTTTTCTTTTTTTTTAAAAGATGACCGGTAAGGGGATCTCAACCCTTGGCTTGGTGTTGTCAGCACCACACTCAGCCAGTGAGCAAACCGGCCATCCCTATATAGGATCCAAACCCACGGCCTTGGTGTTATCAGCACTGCACTCTACCGAGTGAGCCATGGGCCGGCCCCAAAGACCTTATTTCTAAAAAAAGTTCACATTCACAGGTAGTGGGGATTAGGAATTCAACATCTTTTAAGGGAACACAATTCAACCCATAACACTATGTCATAAAAAAGTCTCAATAAATGAGAAGAATTGAAATAATACAGAGTATGTTGAATTCCACAATGGAATTAAGTTTAAAATCAATAACAAAAGGAAATTTGAGAAGTTCATAGTTTGTGGAAATTAAACAACACACTCTTTTTTTTTTTTTTTTTTTTTTTTTTTTTGTCTTTTTCCGT
>NW_007726829.1:363675-365718 GCF_000696425.1 Galeopterus variegatus
CCGCGCCTCGCTCAGCCAGTGAGCGGGAACCGGTCTGCATGTGGGATCCGAACCCTCGGGCGGGAGCGCCGCCGCGCTTCCCAAGCGGCGCACTTATCCAGTGCGCCACCGGGCCGGCCCTAAACAACACACTCTTAAATAAATGGGTCAAAGAAGAAATCACAAGGGAAACTAGAAAATGCTTTGAGATACGAAAATAAAAACACAATGTACCAACACCTTTGGGATGCAGCAAAATCAGTGCTTAGAACTGTAAATGCCTGTATTAAAAAAGAAAAAGGACCTCAAACCAATAATCTAGGGGATCAGCCTTAGTAGGGTCCTGGGGGCTCTGGGAGTGGGCTGCCATGAGAATGCACTGGGAGGTGGTAGAGGGGTCTCTCTGGTGTGGAATCCAGCTTCTAAAAGGGGCTGTATCAAAATATAGTGTATTAGGGCCAGCCTGTGGCTCACTTGGGAGAGTGTGGTGCTGATAACACCAAGGCCACGGGTTCGGATCCCTATATAGGGATGGCCAGTTGGCTCACTTGGGAGGGCGTGGTGCAGACACCACCAAGTCAAGGGTTAAGATCCCCTTACCGGTCATCTTAAAAAAAAAAAAAAATATATATATATATATATATGTGTGTGTATATATATCGTGTATTAAGAGAAAATTTGAGGTTCAGTAAGGCCAATAGATCAGGAGATGATTGTCATTGAAAATAGTTTATTACAGTTCCAAGAGAAGGAGGCATGCCATGCCACACCACATGGGAAAGCACCACAGTTGGTCACAAGGCAGAAGGAGAGTGGGAAGGGTAGGCAAGAGCCTTGATTGATTTCTGTGGGAAGGAACAGACAAGGCAGGACAAGCAGGTTTACGATGGTGGTTTGAACAATTTCAGGGCTGTGGGGCAGAGGGGCTGTTCCTGGCTGCTTGGTACCTGACCCTGGTGTGATTAGGGCAGGTCTGTAATGGTCCAGAGTGTGTGAGCCCCATAGAGGAGGTGGTGGGTGTGGGCTCTGTGTTGGTTGGTTTGCATTTGAAAAGCCACTGTCCCCCCACCAGGATTCTTCCTGAGGGGTTGGGGGTTGGCGAGGGAGGGAGGAAGTCAAGGCTAAGTGTCTCAAGCACATCATCGGGCTGTGCAGGGCAAGGCATGTCCAGTGTTTGCATGCAGGGCAGATGTTAAAGCATCCAGTATACAGAAGCTGGAAACATGAATATAGGGACTGGGGCAGGGTAGGCCTTCTCTGCGTCAGGTGACTGATGTCTCTCTATCAATCTCATTCTGAGCTCTAGGTAGAGAAGGGCTGAGTAGTTCTAGCTGCCCAGGCTGGCCTTAGGACCTCCCCAGGGCTCTCTCCTGGGGCTGGGTCCCAGCGTGAGTGGTTGTGCTGTCTAGGTGGTACAGTTCCACATTGGCCATGCTCTCCCCAGCTCTCCAGCTGGACCTCGGTGGGCAGGGGCAGGCACATTCTCAGTGGGGAGAGAATGTGCCTGGCTAGCCTCCAGCTGGCAGGACCTCATGGTAGTCTCTCCTCAAGGATGGGGAGGGGTAGACCCAGTGCAACCACACAGAGGGGTACTGGCCTGGAAGAGCAGGCTGCTGGCCTCCAGCCAGTACGGTGTGACCTTAGCAAGGCTCCGCAGGCCCCATGGACCCACATTTTCCACATCTGTGTTGCATTGTGGGCAGCTGGGCCAAAGGCCCTGGGGTGGACACTTTAGCTGTTGAACCTCCAGGTCCTTCCTCCCAGCCTCTTTACCGGGCCCCTCTTGGCCTGCCTGGGCTTTCCTCAGGCGAGATGCTCTGTTCTTCTGTGTGGTGTTCTCACCTTGTGCTTTACTGAATCCGGGGACTTGCTCCCCTCTTACTAGCTGGCCCCCAAACTCCCTGGCCTGGCGGTCCAGCCCATGGGCCTTTTCCCTTTTTCCACTTTGATTTAGAAAATTTACAAACTTTTTGGGCCGGCCCGGTGGTGCACTGGAGAGTGTGCTGCTTGGGAGTGTGGCGGCGCTCCCGCCGAGGGTTTGGATCCCATGTGGAGACCGGTTCC
>NW_007726829.1:366322-385197 GCF_000696425.1 Galeopterus variegatus
ACCGGTCAGTAAAAAAGACAAAAAGGAAAAAAAAAAAAAGAAAATTTACAAACTTTTTGAAAAACTAAGAGCACATATTACGTAGAGTGACCATCCATAAACCCTTCACCTAGATTCAGCCAGGAACATTTTGCCACATTTCCTTCTTTCTTTCCCTCCCCTGCCTCACCCTCTCTTGTTCTCACTGCACAATATGTGTGTGTACATGTGTGTAGTGTGTATTCATGTGTACGTGTGTGTATACATGTATATATGTGCATACATATGTTTATGTGTGTATATGCATGTGTATATATGCATACATGTGTATGTATGTGTACAGTATAAATGCTCAGGCTTGTGTAATAAAATGCCATAGACTGTATGGCTTAAATGACAGAAGCTTATTTCTCACATTTCTAGAGACTAAAAGTCCAAGTCAAGGCACCAGCAGATCTGGTGTCTGGTGAGGGCTCTCTTGTTTTGCAGGTGGCCATCTTCTCATTGTATCCTCACATGGAAGAGCAGAGAGAGAGCTCTCTCAGGTCTCTTGTAAGGGCACTAATCCCATTCATGAGGTCTTCACCTCATGACCTAATCACCTCCCAAAGGTCATCCCTTGGGGTTACGGTTTCAACATATGAATTTAAGGTGGGGGGACAAACATTCAGACCGTACATTGTATGTACGTATATTTGTGTATATGTATTTGTTCATATACATATGTATTTCTACATGTATACATGTAAATGTGTATGTATGTGTGCATATGTATGTGTATTAGTCTGTTTCTATTGCTTATAACAGAATACTTGAAACTAGGTAATTTATTAAAAAAATAGAATTTCTTTCTTTTTTTTTTTTAAAGATGACCGGTAAGGGGATCTCAACCCTTGGCTTGGTGTTGTCAGCACCACGCTCAGCCAGTGAGCAAACCGGCCATCCCTATATGGGATCCGAACCCGTGGCCTTGGTGTTATCAGCACCGCACTCTACCGAGTGAGCCACGGGCCGGCCTAAAAAATAGAATTTATTTCTTACGTAAGTTTCAGAGTCTGGGAAGTCCAAAGTCCAGGGAACACATTTGGTGAGGGCCTTGGTGGTGGTGGCTCTGCAGCAACACTGGGTATCACATGGTGAGGATGGCAGGAGCAAGAGAGAGATGGAGCTAAACTTCTCATGTGCTCTCTTTATAAAGCCATCAGAACCATGAGCATTATGTATGAATGGATCAATCCATTCACAAGGGTACAGTCCTCACAATCTAATCGTCTCTTAAAGGCCCCATCTTTCAAATACCATAATAGGATTTCCCACCCTCTTAAGACTGTCATAGTGCAGATTCAGTTTCTAGTACATGAAACTTTGGGGGACATATTAAACTCATATCAGTATATACATATTTATACATATAAAATTTTTTTGGTTTGTTTGCTTGCCGAATCCTTTGAAAGTGAGTTGCAGGCATCATAAACTTCTCTTTTAAGTACTTCAGCAGCACACATTGTCCATGTGACCCCAATATCATTATTCCACTAAGGAAATTAGCACCAACTCAATAAGGCCATCTAATGGTCCATATCTGAATGTCCCCAATTGGCCCTTGTCTCCTTAGTCTTTGTTACTCCCCCTTCTTTTTATATAACATTGAGTGTGTTAAAGAGTCCAAATCACTTGTCCCATGGATGCTACATTTATCTGATGGCATCCTGATGACCACTGGGTGAACATCTTTGGCAAGAGCCCTAGCTGGAGGTGTTGTGTGCCTCCTAGGGGCCATGCTGGGAAGTACGATGTCTTGGTGGAGCCAGGCTTGATCACGCGGTTCACACGGGACCCCTAGCTCTGCTACAGAGGAGCCTCTCCCCCACTGAACACTACGTGATCCATGGAGTGATCCTTTGAGACCACGTGAATGTCTTGCTCCCTTCCTGTGGTTTTTCCATTCTTCCATGATCCTTGGCTGGACTGATTAGTACTTTGAGCATCACAACGTGGTGATTTTTCTGACCCCATCACTCTTTCCTCACATATTGACTAGCACTTTCTATGAAGCACTTTTCCCTT
Source organism: Galeopterus variegatus (assembly GCF_000696425.1). Classification (NCBI taxonomy): domain Eukaryota; kingdom Metazoa; phylum Chordata; class Mammalia; order Dermoptera; family Cynocephalidae; genus Galeopterus; species Galeopterus variegatus. Next base: position 368,369 of record NW_007726829.1, read on the forward strand.
CTTCCATTTCTTAATATCACTCTGGACTCTTGGGTCATTTTTATTCAGTGTGTTGTTATCCATTTCTGTCAGCATCCTCATGATGCTTGCATTTGGCCCTGTCACCCTCCCTTGTGAGCTCCGACGGGGGCCTGCTCCCAGGGCAGGGGTGGAGGGAGGTGAACCATATCTCCAGGTCCCACCTTCATCTCCTGGTGGTATGTGCTGGCTAGTGAGCCAGATGGGGCTGACCTCAGGTTAGGCCTTGCCCAGGGGCCCCTGAGCTCCCCCACAAATCCAGACAGAAGAGGTAGGACCCCTTCCTCTGGTTTGTCCAGGGTCCAGCCTGCCTCCTATGTCCTGTCCGAGGATACACTGAGATGAACTCCACCAGAAATACCTCCCCCACTTTACCACGGGGCTGTGGCCTCCTGTCCTCAGGGCTTTCAATTGGTTATTGATCCAGTCTGAGCCACTCCTCCAAAGTGCACACAGAAGATACGGCGGGGGGCTGGGAGGCTAGTGGCTTTTCAGTGTAGCCCCTTTTTTCTTGCTACACAAGCCCAGTGGCTTGATTTTCTTTTCTCTGCTGAGAACCTTGGCTCCTGTCGGGCTAACTGGACCCCCAAGGTGTGAGCAGGAAGTGTTTGGACAAAGGAAATCCCAGCTCCAGGAGGCTTAGACAAACTTGTTTAAACGTGAAAAAGCAGCCTAGAGTCTAGGAGAATCAAAATCTTTTTTTCAGGTTAACGTGTGTGTCATATTTGGCTTTTATGTTGCTAACAGATAATTTTCAAAAAAGGAAAAATTGTGATTCTTTTATAGATGCAAAGTGAACAAGGGGTAAGAGACTTAATTTAACTTATGATGGAAGACTCAAACCAAACAGCAGACACAGGCACAGATAAGGAACAACGAAAGGCCCATGTAAATGGAGGCAGCGTTGTGTTTCATCAGTGTGAGGGGGAAGACAGTGGACTCTGTGTGCCTGGGGAGAGGCTGGAGCTTGGGCTGACTGTGGTGCAGATGGGGCGCTGGCCATTGGAATTCCTGGCAGCCACCCAGACTGGCTTGGTCTCACTGCACATGCCAGCTGCAGATCCCCAGACTCCCGGCTCACGACAATGTGATCTGTGTGGACACAGAGCTCAGTGTCTCTGTGGGGTAGTGACTGTCTCCTGGGGGACATGCTGCCGTATCCAGGCAAAGTGGCTGAGCCTGTCTCTGACACCTGGTCCCAGAGATGGTCAGAGCTGTCACAGCCTTACCCAGCACCAAAACCTTGCACATACACAGTGAACGAGCCCTATCGGCTGTACTCTGCAAATTCTACTAGAGAGATTAAATCCACGGACTGCTGTCATACCTCCCACTATCACCTCTTTAGTCCTAGCTCCTTCACAGGAACTGTCAAATCCACCCCATGGCCCCGCTGCTCTGATGGGACAGAGGCCAGAGAAGGAGCACATCCCAGTCCCACCTCTGAGCCATGTGCACCCAACCGCCCTGCTGGGTGCTGTCGTCCTTCCTTCCTACAGGGAGGACCGAGACCCAGGAGAGAAACGATGGGCCCAGCCCCCAGTAGGGGGCAGAGCCCGAGCAGGGGCTTGAGTCTGTAAGGACAAAACAATGTAGAAATTAGAGGCTTAATTCTCCCTGTTGGAAGTGGGGAAGAGATTGCCCTCCCCTCTTTTTTCTAAGAGCACTTACTTTAGAACATGGGTAATTGTAAGTACTTATTCCTCTCTTGGAAATGTGTATAAATCTTTTAGAAGAGAGACATGGCGTTTTGTCAGATTTATGCCCCAGGAGTGTCTTTCTCAGGAGCCTTGGAGCCATCTCTTTGAAATGTAAGCATCAAGAAAGATAGAGCCCCCTTCTCGTGGTTTCCATGGGTGGGTAGGAGCCTAACTTCTGTATGGGGGGAGGTCTGTGGAGCCATCTCTTTGAAATGTAAGCATCAAGAAAGATAGCGCCCCCTTCTCGTGGTTTCCATGGGTGGGTAGGAGCCTAACTTCTGTATGGGGGGAGGTCTGGTTCCAAGTTGCAAAACCACCTCCTGACTTAGAGATGTGAGAAGTTTGTTTCTCCTCTGGATAAAGCCAATTAGCACCACTGGATGGCCACCCCAATTGCCAGGTAGGTGAGCTACGCACAAAGGGTTTTAGGAGTTCTGTACTAGGAAACAGGGACAAAGACCTGATATGTATTTTTAACCATATCACAATGGGTAGCCTGGAGTTTGTCACCCGTAGTCCCTGTGACTGCCTTCCTGTGTCAGCCCAGCTCTAGCTTTCTTGTGGCTTTCAAACCTGGCTGAGTATTATAGTCACCTGGGTGCATGGAAAACCTACAACTGGGCCCCACCCCGGCCCGTTTTGTCACAAGAAGTGATTTGATATACAGCCAAGTTAGAGAGTGAGCAGTTTAGGGTGGTCCCCACCCCAATATTTTCTGAGTGGTGGGCATGTCTTCTGCTGTCCACACAAGCCCCTTTCAACCATCCCTAAGTGTATGCTAACGAGGTGATTCTTGGTGGCCTCTAGGTAGCTTCAGATGGTGCTGATCACCAGAAGGGCCAACCATGTGATTAGAGGGTTGGAAGTTTCAGCCACTCACATCCCTACTTCTGGGGGGGGGGAGAGAGGCTGGAGATTGAGCTCACTCACCAGTGGCATGATTTAATCAATCATGCCCATGTAGTAAAACTTTGATAAAAACTCTGGAGCTTAGAGTTGGTGAACACATCGATGTGCCAGGAGGTTGGTGCACCCCAATCCCATGCAGATAGACACTCTGCACCCCCCAAGCCTCAATCTAATCCTACATGCCTCTTCATCTGGCTGTTCCTGATCTGTATCCTTTATGGTGAAAGAATAATCATAAGGAAAGTGCATTCAGTGACTTCTGCAAGTCATCACAGCAAATTACTGAACTGAAGGGGTCATGGGAACCCCCAAATCCCCCATGCATGCTCAACTCCTATTCCTGTCTCCTATTCCTGTCTCCTATTCCTGTCCCAGGGCTGGCCGCACCTCTGGAGGGTGTCAGACCCGGAGATCCGGCTGGTGTCCCCACAGCCAGGTGGGGAGGCTGCTGCCGACCCAGAGGTGCCACCATGGCCTCGTACTGTTGCTGGAGGTTGCCTCCAGCTTGGTGAGCCTAGCTTGGCTTTCTGTGTACACAGGCTCATCACCACAGGGGATTGTCTTGCTGGCCCAGGAGCTCCTAGGGCGAGGCACGCATTTGCCTTGTGCATCCTGCAGAAACCCAGGGCAGTCGGACAAATAGACAGAGAGACATGAAGCAGAGTGAATTTTTTATTAGCAGCAGGTAGGAGGCATCATGTGCTCTCTGGATCCAAGAGAGAAAGTTCTTGCTGAGCAGACTTGGGTTGGTCACTCCTGGTAGCGAAGTGCTCCCTTGGAAAGCCCCTCACTGAAGGGGGTCCTCTGTAGAGGGACACGAAGGCCTCATGTGGGGTGTGGCGCTCGGCCATGGTGGGGCAGGGGAGGGAGGGAGGTCACTTACTGTAGTTCATATGCTAATGTGTTCACGCCCACTGGCCCAGGACCTGCACCTCCTAAGAAGTTGGTGGGCAGCACCTTTCTGGTTGTGCCGGAGATCCGGCTGGTGTCCCCACAGCCAGGTGGGGAGGCTGCTGCCGACCCAGAGGTGCCACCATGGCCTCGTACTGTTGCTGGAGGTTGCCTCCAGCTTGGTGAGCCTAGCTTGGCTTTCTGTGTACACAGGCTCATCACCACAGGGGATTGTCTTGCTGGCCCAGGAGCTCCTAGGGCGAGGCACGCATTTGCCTTGTGCATCCTGCAGAAACCCAGGGCAGTCGGACAAATAGACAGAGAGACATGAAGCAGAGTGAATTTTTTATTAGCAGCAGGTAGGAGGCATCATGTGCTCTCTGGATCCAAGAGAGAAAGTTCTTGCTGAGCAGACTTGGGTTGGTCACTCCTGGTAGCGAAGTGCTCCCTTGGAAAGCCCCTCACTGAAGGGGGTCCTCTGTAGAGGGACACGAAGGCCTCATGTGGGGTGTGGCGCTCGGCCATGGTGGGGCAGGGGAGGGAGGGAGGTCACTTACTGTAGTTCATATGCTAATGTGTTCACGCCCACTGGCCCAGGACCTGCACCTCCTAAGAAGTTGGTGGGCAGCACCTTTCTGGTTGTGCAGGTGAGCAGGTGGGGCTCTGCACACCACCACCCCAGCCCTCACCACTGCCTGCGTGGGTCACCTGCTAAAGGGAGGTCCAGCTCACAGGTGGCCATGGGCAGTTAGCCCGGAACTCATGTCTCAGGCTCCTAACCTGGAAGTCTTCTAATACTTGGAAGCTGAGCTGCTCCACAGGTTTGAATGGCAAAGCCACAGACTCTGCACGCAGGCCCAGCAGGACCAAATCCCACCAGTGACTGGCTCCGAGCCCTTGGTCAGTCTCTGTGCCTTCCTGAGCCTCTTCACTCACAACACCCACTCCTTATCTGAGTGGCCACCTCAAGTGCCCACAGAGGCCTGCAGCCTGGGGTTGGCAGGTACAGCTCCTCCAAAGCCCCGCTGAGGCCTGTGGCGCTGGACAGGGGGAGCTACGGAGGAAGAGTGTCAGGGGAGGGGGCCTCCGGAATGCATACCTAGGATGGGGTCCAGACACCTCATGGCACACTGGCTGAAGCAGCACTTTCTGTTGTCTGTACATTGGTCATCTCTGGAGCACTCACTCTGCTCCTTACAGGGCTGCGAGATCATCAGGGCCTGCATCTGGGGGCAGCGGCCAGCCTTGGGGGCAGATACTAGGGGAGAGACGGGCCAGCCCTTCATCACCCAAAGCCCTTTTACGCTCACCAGCCTCCTCAGATCCCTTACCCCAATACTCCCTTTTTTTAAATAGGGAAGTTGAGCCACATGGGACCCCCTTTTGTTGGTCTTGGGGCAGGACTCTCCCTTGGACCCTTGCTGCCTAGAACCCTCAGGGACCTCAGGGACAGAGGTGGGCGAGCCCCAGCTGGCCTTGGCAGGTTCTGGCAGGTGAGTGGGGCCCACACAGGCCAAGTGGATAGGCTGGTGCATGGCCACTAAGAGGGTGGTCTGAGGTGACCAGCTTTAAGTGGACCCTTGACAAAGCTGGTTCCTTCCTCCCCCATAGATGGGAGCCAGCGGCCCCTCTGCACCCCTTGGGTGATCTGTGGAGCTCAGGCCTGGTGGGGCATTACCGATGAGGGGGGTTTTGCAGGAGCGGCCGCAGGCACTGGGGCAGCACTTGGCATGGTTGAGACAGTCGTCATCGGTGCGGCAGGCTTGGACGCACAATGCCTCCTCCTCGGAGCTGGGCTCTGGGCACATGGCCTGCACTGCACACAGAACACAGGATGGGCAGGTGGGGGGGTGGCGCCCAGGGTCCCCTCAGGGGAAAGCAAGGTAGAGACATAGATGGGAAGAATGGGAGCCTGGCCCATTGCAGCCCAACCTGCCATTTCTTGGAAAGCAAAAAAAAAAAAAAAAAACCACCAAAAACATGATATGTGACAAAAGCACATGACGTCAGCTATGAAAATTAGGAAGCAAGGCCATAGGCCCACTGCAGGCGGTGGGAAGTTAAGATGCTGACCAGAAGTGACCAGGGCCTGAGGACAGCCCCTGCCCTGTTATCCCATCTCCCCCTTTCCTGCCATCCCTGGAGACCCTCCCAGGGTGAGCCTCCTCCGTTCCTCTTCTCCTCATTCTCTTTGCCAAGTGCGTCTTGGGGTGACACTGGGACTGGAGATCAGTCAGGGGGACCCTCCTAGGCATGTCCCTGGAGAGAGTTGAGCATCCCAGGCTTACCTGGCATGATGGGGGTCCGGGCCAGAGTGAGGGCCACCTCCAGGGCGAACAGGGCCAGTGCCAGGCTGAGGAGACAGCGCATGGTGACAGGTGGCAGTGGCGGGCAGGTGCAGATGGCAGCCTGAGGCCACAGGGTGCATTTAAAGGATGCTGCAGGAGGGAGGGCCCAGGCTGGCACTGCCCCATCTGGGTCTAGGAGCTTCCTCCTTGGACACGTGGAGAAGCCAGGCCCAGGCTTGGGAAGGTGGGGTGGCCACCACAACTGGGGTCGTATTTTTTAAATAAAAAAAAATCCTTAATGATGTCGATCCTTTTTCCCATTTTGAAAGTAATATATGTTTACCGTGGGAATAAAGAAAATTAAGGGCAGAAGAAATCAGAAATAGGATCCATTTTAAATGGTCGTGTAGGGGCCCTGCAGGGACAAAGTAAATGACATGTGCCAAAGTTGTGCACAGTCACGCAGGAAACAGAATAGGAGGCACATAGCAAGTACGGGGGCTTCTCACAGAGTAATTTATTTCTTTTGGGTTTTTTTTGTAGTTTTCTGAATTTTCTACCAAGAGAATGGCAGGCCTTGTGTTTATTAGCCAAACATTCCTTGCAGAGAATGTGGGGCATTGGATAGGGGAGGGGCGAGGCTCTGCATGGGAGTGTGGGGCTGTGGGTGGGGGTCCCTGTCTGTGCAGGGCGGCACTGGGAAGGCCTCTTCCCAGAAGGGGCTGTCCTGTGCCAAGTGAGCAGGCACCATGAGACAGGGGTGGGACGTACTGCCTGGGCAGAGTGCCCCTCTGCTCTGGGGGCATTTCCTTGATCCTCCTGCCCAGAGGGCCCAGACAGGGAGGGAGCTGTGGGGACTGTGCATGGAGCCGTCTGCAGTCTGCCCTGGAGACCCCATGGTGACTGTGTGCTTACCGACAGCCAGTGCCCAGCTCCTGGTCCAGGCTGTACTCCTGGCCAGTCGGGGACCCTTGCTGCTGGCTTTGGATGCAGAGCCCCTGAGAACTTCCCCTGGGGCCCTTGGGCTCTGCTACCAAACACTTGGATATTGCAGCCCAGAACACTCTTCCACTTCAACAGAAGCCAAGGTGTACCTCCTCTGTGTGCCCAGAGCACTGTGTGGCTCCGTCACGGCCCTTGCGCACCCCCCGTGCAGTTCTGGGCCTCATACCAGGCCCCTCCCGGGGTTTCCAGCACAGCTCTCAGGGAGTGGGTCTGCAGATACTGGCCATGGTGACTCGTCACCTCTTGGTCCCTCTCAAAGATTACAAAATGCTTCCCCACCAGCAATTTCACCTTGCTGGAAAGGAGGCTGTGCAGAGACCAGAGGGGAAGAACCAGAGCTCAGAGAAGTGAGGGGTGGCCGAGAGCATTGTCGCTCTCTGGCAGGCCCCCATGCCTTCTTCTCCCTGTTCTGCATCCCTTGCTGCCTACACCATGAGCGGGTTGGGCTGGGAGGTCTGAGTCCTCTCACATGGTGGGTCTGAAGGTGAGCTGACCCATGACAGGAACTCAGGCCCTCTGGTCTCAGCCACAGCTACACACTGTGAGTCCCCAGACCTGTCCCCATTGTCCTGTTTAGTGCCCTCCTCTCAGAGCCACGCTTCCTTCCCCAAATCTCCCATCTTTGCAGGGTGCCCCCAGGGCTGGCTATGCAATTTTTGGGGTACCTTGTTCAACAAACAAGAAAAAAGTGGTGGTAAAGTTGGTACAATACAAAGGTTATTTCTCTATTCCATAGTCTCTCTCTCTCTCCTTTCTATCTCGACTTGTCATGGTGCTTTTAACAATGCGTCAATCTAAGTAAATAAAAATTAAAATTTCGTGTTATTGGCATGGGTATTACCAGTCATCTTTATGTTGTGCAATGCCAGTTTAAATGCACACACAAGAGCAGTTAGGTCGTATGCAGAATCACCCAAATCACACATTTGTACTTTGTAGTTCGCATAGGCACATGTGTACAGCGGTGGAAATGCTGCACAGAACTAACTCAACTGGTTTTGCTTTGCTGATTTTTTTCCTCTTGTATTTTTTCTTTTCAGATCCATCTCTTGCTCTGAAGACACAGTATAAGCAGTTTTATTTTTTACAACACAGTGAACTGTGGATTGTGTGTGTCAGATTGAATGTTCCCTCCACTGCATCAAAACGCTGGAAACAACGGTGTGGCCAGATGCCTCCCTGAGGTCTGCTCGCCATCTTACGGTCATTCGTTTCTATATGCACTTTTATATTAATGAAGATAAAAAGTTGCATTCTTTATTTTTATTTTTTATTGAGATACAATTCATGTGCCATAAAACTCCCTCCTTTGAAGTGTATGCTCCATGGTTTTCAGTATATTCTCAGGATTGTGCAACTTCTACCTCTAATTCCAGAATATTTCCATCAACTGAAAAGAAACCCCGTGCCCACTAGCAGTGGTATTTCCTATTTCCCTCCGCCCCAGCCCCTGGCAACCACCGATCCACTTCCTTTCTCTAGGGATTTGCCTGTTCCGGACATTTTACATAAAAATAACCACACAGCCTGTCATGTCTGTGCTCTTTCACTGAGCATAGTGTTTTCAAGGTTCCTCCCTGCTGTAGCACGTGTCAGTGCTTCACCGCGTTAATGTACCATAATATTCCGGGATATGGATAGACATGCTTTGTGGATCATTTTTCACCGATGGGCACTGGGCTGCCCCACTGCAGGCGGCCGTGAGGGGTGCTGCTGTGAACACTCGCGATTTCACTCCTCCACACGCACACCTCCGCCCTTGGCTCGCTGACTGTCAGGAAGGTCCCTGGCCGCCCTTCCTCCCCCTGCCTTCTGTGCCTTCATTTGCAGCATAACTGGCTGGCTCTGTAGGGAAGAGGGCTGGTAGGGAAGGGCAGGGCAGGTTCCTTGGTCGCCTGTTTCTCAGAAGGTCATCGAGTTCTTCTGAGACTCCAGTTTGTTGGGAGCTGGGGCTCCCATCCATCTGCATCTTTTTTTTTTTTTTTTGTCTTTTTCCGTGTCCGGCAACGGATCGCAACCCTCAGTGTCGCCCCCGTACCGGACCGGGACCGGCAACGGGATTGCAACCCTCGGTGTTGCTCCCGCGCCTCGCTCAGCCAATGAGCGGGAACCGGTCTGTATGTGGGATCTGAACCCTCGGGCGGGAGCGCTGCCGCGCTTCCCAAGCGGCGCACTATCCAGTGCGCCACCGGGCCGGCCCCATCTGCATCTTGTTGGGACTCTGTGCACAGGGGGTGGCCAGGCCCTGGGGGACACGTGAGTCACATGCGTGTGTGTTGCAGCTCTGACGTGCATGCCCTACTGTCCTGCCCGACTTCACTTACAAGCACACATTCAGAGGCGAGTTTATTAAACATTTTCATATGGTGTCAGCAGAGTGTTAAATTGAGCTTGGACCCACATGACTGCACTGGTCACTGGCACGAAGTGATCACCCTGGAACCCCTGGTCCTTGAGCTCTCTAGGCCGCCACTGTGGCCCCTTTCCCCAGCTCAGCGGTGAGCCCTGCTGCAGCCTCTTGCCCTTCTGCTGGCTTGGCTCAGCCTTTCCTGGTCCATACCTCTGTCCTCACGCCTCTTGGGGGGTCCAGGCCATGCCCTCCCCTCTTCCCCCGACGCAACCCACTGCCCAGCCAGAAGCCATCTCCTGGCATGTCCACTCTGTGGACCCCCTGAGCTGCTGCGGCCAGAGTCGCTGTGCCCGGCCCCGGCTGCAGGAGCCCCATCTCCGGCCCACCAGCTCCTCCCTATTTCTGTCAGGGGCTCTCCTATGACTTTCACTCGCTCTCAGGGGACTGGATCCACTTCGCGGAGAAGACTGAAGCTGTTTGAAAGGCCATGCTGACCCCCAGCCACATTGGAAGTCCTGTATAACTTCGTATAATGTATGCTATACGAAGTTATGCCTCTGTGCACAGGGGGTGGCCAGGCCCTGGGGGACACGTGAGTCACATGCGTGTGTGTTGCAGCTCTGACGTGCATGCCCTACTGTCCTGCCCAACTTCACTTACAAGCACACATTCAGAGACGAGTTTATTAAACATTTTCATATGGTGTCAGCAGAGTGTTAATTTGAGCTTGGACCCACATGACTGCACTGGTCACTGGCACAAAGTGATCACCCTGGAACCCCTGGTCTTTGAGCTCTCTAGGCTGCCACTGTGGCCCCTTTCCCTAGCTCAGCGGTGAGCCCTGCTGCAGCCTCTTGCCCTTCTCCTGGCTTGGCTCAGCCTTTCCTGGTCCATACCTCTGTCCTCACGCCTCTTGGGGGGTCCAGGCCATGCCCTCCCCTCTTCCCCTGACGCAACCCACTGCCCAGCCAGAAGCCATCTCCTGGCATGTCCACTCTGTGGACCCCCTGAGCTGCTGCGGCCAGAGTCGCTGTGCCCGGCCCCGGCTGCAGGAGCCCCATCTCCGGCCCACCAGCTCCTCCCTATTTCTGTCAGGGGCTCTCCTATGACTTTCACTCGCTCTCAGGGGACTGGATCCACTTCGCGGAGAAGACTGAGGCTGTTTGAAAGGCCATGCTGACCCCCAGCCACATTGGAAGTCCTGGGGCTCTCAGCATCTGACCTTGGGGTTCAGGGGATGGCCTCCCTCCTGGCCGAGGCTGGCCCCCAGCTTGGGGCTGCTTCCAACCCCCATTATTCCCTTCATTAGTGTTATTTCTGGAAAAAAGCCACAGGCTTACAAGGCTGAAAACGCACAGGCCAGAGCAGGAGTGGCTCTCCCACTCGACCACCAGCCTCCCGTTCTCTTTCCTGATCTGTACATTACTCTTCTCCAAGGTAATCGAAAGTACAGCTTATATATACATTGCTCCCCTTTCTTTTTCTTTTCTACTTGGAGGTATCTTGGAGGGTCCATTGGTTTAATGACACACGGACCTGCTTCTGAGCGGCTTAGTCACCACAGCTGGAAGTGTCTACGTATTGGCCAATCTCCTATTGATGGACATTTAGGTTGTTTCTGATTCTTTGCTACCACAGGTGACCCAGGATATCTGCAGGGTACAAGCATAGAAGTGGAATCCCTGGGTCAAAGGGTCTGTGCGTCATCTGTGTGGCAGGTCCTGCCCAAGTGTCTTCCCAAGAAGCTGTCCCAATTCCTGCTGGCAGTGGGTGTGAGGCTCGGCCCCCAACACTGCATCTGGCGTCTGGCCTCTGCAGTCCCTCCTTTAAACTCCCACATGCCAGCTCCCCCAGCCTCCCTCCCCGCCCCCTCCCTCCACACGCCCCCTTCTCCGCTCCCCTCCAACTCCTCCTTTGGGGACGTGTCCGCCTGTGTCCCCTGATCTCTGCTGCCCTGGCCATCTCCCTCCACCACATCTCGGGCTCCCCAGGACTCTGCCTGGGCCCCGGCACAGTCCAACTATCTGGTCTCCCAGAGGCCTTGGGCACCACGTCTGCCCACTGTTGCCAGTGCTGAGCCCGGCCTCCTCCCAAATCCCTCTCTCTGGGAATGGTCCCCTCAAGCTGGAGACCTGGAGGCCAGCCCTGCCTCCTCAGTGTCGTGCCTTTCTGTCCAATTGCCAGCCATGCTGTCGGGCCACCGGTGCTCCTCTGAAACCCTCTTGGGTGTGCTCCTGCCAGCTCCCCCGAGCTGCTGCCCCAGGAAGGGCCATCATGGAGTCTCCTCAACAGACTTGTGTGATTACAGATGGTCTGGTTTGTTTATAGGTTGTCCATGCTGCTGATCAGTTCATTCCCAGCCTCTGGGACATTACTTTTTATTCTATGGGTGCTCCATTAATGTTTGTTGATGGAAGGATGAGAGAGAAGACAGGAAGGAAGGAAGGAGGGAGGGAGTGAGGAAGGACGGTACCAGGCCTGTCCCCTTTCAAATTAGTCATCCATGCTCTGTTTGGCGTGATCTTTCACACCTGAGTGTAACCCTACCACTCCTGTGTCTGGAACTTTTTGCTGGTTCTGTTACCAGGGGTGTAAAGTCCAAATGTTGGGGTGTGGCATTAATGCTTATTGTCACCTTTAATGAAGTGGCCAAGAGGAAGAGTTTGAGTTTACACCTATGTGAGTCCAATCTAGGCTCTGCCAGTTGTGTGACCTCGAGCAGACTTTTCTTTCATCTGTACATGGGGTGGTAATGACACCTGTCAGATGGGGTCTTGGGAGGGTTGGAGAGGCACCACGGGAAAGCAGTCTGTGCCCGTTGTGCAGAACATTAGCGACAGCTCCTGTTCTCTGTCTTCATGGGTCTAGACTGGGAGTTATGAGGTTGAGAGGGGTGTTAGCACATCACATTTCAGCAAGTTTTCTTTAATGATTACAAATGCATTGGCTAATGTTGAAGGCTTGCCTGGGATTTAAAGGCTCAGGGTTCACTAGTCCCCTGGGTAAACTGCGTCCTCGAATGAGCCCACCCTTGGGAATTAGGCTTTGTCCTCACTTGCTGTGTGACCTCAGACAGGCCATTTCCTCATGGACCCTCAGCTCTCCCATCAGTAAGACGGAGGCAACAACAGCATCTCACGCATCGGACGTGCCAAGACTACACCAGGGGATGGGACCGAATGAGGCGCTTCCAAATCTAGAAAGCTTTCCACAGCTCGCGGTCTACATTACTTAGAACATAATCTCTAATTAGAAAATTAACGTGTACACATTGTGGAAAACCTGAAAGCATGAAGAGGAAAACAAAAACCACATGTGATGCCTGTTCTAGAAATCGCCTGCTGATGTCTTGGTTCATTTTCACTCAGTTTTTCCCGTGCAACACACGCGCGTGCACCCCCCGCCCCACGGTGTATCCCGTCATGTACGTGTAGAGATTGCCACCCCTCCCCCACCCGCCTCCCCCACAGATAATCTCGTGTCATCAGGGCCCGGCAGCAGTCCTGGTGATGGTCACATCATACTCTGAGCACTTCCCTGTGCCATCAGGGTTTCTGGAAAGCATCACTGTTAGTGGTTGAGGAACACGTCACTCCATTGACAGGCTACCACCATTGTTACCATTTCCTCAGCTTCTAACAGAATCATTTTTATACAGGAGCCACGGGACTTGGACCACGAACTTCTCTCTGGGCTCCATCTGAAAAGGGGCCCAGTGGAGGCCTGTTCTAACTACCGCAGGGAACCGAGGCCCAAGGCCCGGGGTGGCCGTGGCCAGAAGGGGTGATGTTCCTTGTGGCTGGTGGGGGGCAGTGGCAGTAGGGAGGGGAGGTGTTGGTGGGACAAGGTGTTCAGGGCAGGTGCACAGCTGCCCTCAGGGCCCCAAGGGCTAATCGGAGAAGCCAGAGCGTTCCAGGAATGGATGTTTCCCGCCAGCCCCAGAGGCAAGAACGTGGGTTCTTCTCGCGCCCCAGGGGGATGTTTCTTGGCCCCTGGCTTGCCTGGCTTCAGCCCATCTTCTTCCAAGATGTACAGGCTCTTTCACTCCCTAGCAGCTCCTGTGTGCCCAGAACAGATGGGGAAACCGAGGCCTGGGGCTGTGGTCATCTGGAGCACACTGTCCCTACTTCTGGTCCTATGTCAGCTGGGTTGGGGTTTCTTCCAAAACTCTCAGAGGAGACAGGGACAGAGCAGGCTGTGCTATTCCACATGCTTGCCTTCTCTTGTCATAACTGGGTACCCATCCTGCCCTCAGCCCTTGTCACTGGGGTCATGACCTTGGGTGATGGTCCTATCCCTTAGCCCTCATCTTGGTCTGTCTGCTCCGAGGTCCTTCCCACTTCGCCCATCTCACCAAGTCACATTTCTGCACACAGCAGCTGCACCTCCTGCCTCTGGCTCTGGCCTAGAAGGTTCTCTTGTCTGTCTTTCAAAGCTCTGCTGCCACATCCTGACCTGGGGCTCCTGTGGGCGTGAGGCTGCTCTGGGCCCCCTGCCTCTCCTCTCTGGTGCCCAGCAGCACCACAGGCCTTGGGACGTTAGTGGGGAGGGGTGGGCATCCCAGCAGGCTCTGGTTCTGCTCTGGGCCACAGTGGGGGGGAAGGAGGCTGCAGAGGCCATGGGGTGAGGTCCTGGGGGCTGGGCCTGCAGCATCAATTTATTCAATTTATTGCTCAGAGCAATGCCTGGGTAGAGCATTAGCTGGTAATAAGCTCACAACAAAGTGGCTTTTCAACAATCCCAGGGAGCCTCAGAGGACCCTTCCTTCATAGGTGAGGGACTCGAAGCTCAGGTTGTAGGAGGGACTTGCCAAAGACCGCATTGGATTGGGGAGTGGATCTAGGAAAAACCCTTAGTCCCCAGATCCCCAGGGCCAGGCCAGGGCTCAGGGAACCACCTGCCTCATCTTAGAAAAGAGGCTCAAACTACTCATGCTGCACAGGGCTAGAGGCTCACAGGGGGCTCAAGACCCAGCAGAGGCTGAGCTAGGGTGTCCAACCTGCTGAGAATGTCAGTGGCTCCCACCATCCTCAAAGACACAGCAATCTTTCATCCTAGTTACCTCCCATGACATTCTCAAAATTTATTACTTTTCTACTTATTTGGGAGGCTGGCTGGTATGGGAATCTGAACCCTTGATCTTGGTGTTACATACCACACTCTAACCGACTGAACTAACTGGCCAGACTCCACAAATTTTATTTTCTTTGCCAGCATTAAAAGAATTGGCAGACGTTCCATTAAAATCTAGCTTTCTGGTGAGGAAATAAACACAGACCCCCCAAATGAGGTCGGAGGCTGTTTACTCAGAGCTGGCTATGGCGAGGGGGTCGGCCACCCCCACCATGTTTGGCTGAGACTCACAGGCAGGCACTAAGCTTCTTAGTGGGCGGGAGACGCTCCGGGTGAGCTGGAGGGGGGCTCTGTGCCTGGGGGAGCCGGGGCGGCTCACTAGATGCCGGCCTCCCATGTGATTGGCTAGCAGGGTATACTTGACTTTCTCTGGTTGATCCTAAGTTGGAAGTAGGGACAAAAATTAGGGAAGCTACCAGTTATTAAGTCCTAGCCATTTGGGGCCGATTGTTAAAGAGGTTACTGTTTGGCCTCCTGGATTGTTGCTGGAGAGAGTGGTCTGACTTCCTACAAGTCTGACTTGCAGACGGCAGGCTGGCTTCCTGGGCAGGTTGCCACAGGTTGTGGGTCAGAGGTCTATTCTTACATATGGTCTGGCCATTGCCCATTTGAAATTCGATCTCTCCCTGGGTTCTTCTGATAAATCAGAAGATAGACCTTTGCTTCTGGTAATGGTAGATAGGCAATTCAGATCAACCTTCCTCCAAGGTCGACTCAAGAAGCTGAACAATAACAGCCCAAAAAAGTCTTAGGGCCAAAAAGTCTGCAAGCTACAAAAGAAGACACGAACCCAGAGGGGTGAGCCTAGACATTCCAAGCTGCTTTTTCCCTGAGGCATTTCCTGTTCCAGGGAATTAGCCTGAAGATGAGCATTGCTTCTGACCTCGTCCTTGGACTGTTTGGACTGGAGGGACGGACACCAAAGCCCATCAAGATGGGGGAGGACAGCATTTCATCTGATATTAACATGGCTATGCCACGTTTCTTCCAGTAACAATGTCTTGTTACTGGTGATACTACTCTTGATTAACTTCTGCCGGGTGTCTCCACTGCGGAGAGAGACAAGCAGCCCTAACATCTAGGAGCCAACACTCGGGTGCTCCTGCTGGACATGAACAATTTCTCAGAATATCCACTTCAGATCAAGCCTGCTCCATGATCATGACTGAACCCAGAAAAACAGGACCCAAACCACAAAACGGACAAGCAGCCCCCTCTGCTGGCGCGCACGAGTGATTGCAGCTTCTCTACCAATCAACAGCATTAGCCTGGTGTGCTCTGCTCTCTTCCTACACAAGAGTTCAGACACATGGACACAGATTTCCTCCTGCTGCCCGACAGCCTCCCATCCAGAACACGGCCCTGTTTTCTTAAACCCTCTCCCAAATCAAGGCCAAATCCTATGCGACCTTTCTATCTCCCTCTCCCCGACGATGTGCCCTGTGGTTCTCCAGGGTGTGTGTTCCCTCTCACAATGAGCAATAAAGCAACCGTTCAGCCACATGTGTGCCCTGGTGGCCTTTGCCTGGAGGGCCTTGACACTGTACAGTGACTATATTTTTTCCCTTTGTAGTTAATAAATATCTTGGGGATGTATTTGACATTATACAAATATCCTTGTTGCTATGGACCAAATGTCCCTTCCCACTTCCCTCCCAAACACATTGAAGCTTGAGTTGTCTGGACCATTGACAGGGAAAAAGGAGGAAGTTTCTTCCTGGTGTAATGAGAAGGCTCCCCTAAGTCTCCCTGGGTGCCAGCACACAGTCACCATGTCCAAAGGATGGGAGCTTCAGGGACATGCTTGCAAGGGAGCCCTGAGCCAGCCCTCCTGCAGTGCCAGCTTCCAGGTGAGGCATGACTCCAGAACCAGCTGTAGCACGAGGGTTCTGTGCCTGGTGCAGAGAGAAGGGCATTGGACCAGCTCCCCAGAGCCAGCTGCATGCTTCTGGAAGGGTGAGGAGTCTGCTGGGGGGGTGGCTACAAGCTGGTGGACAGGTTCTTCCCATGCCAATCCTGGAAGGCTGCACGTGCACCCACAGTGGCCAGGGGCCCTTCTCTTGTGGGGAGCATGACAAGGGCCTTGTCCACCGCCACAGGCCAGCCAAGAAGAGCCACATGCCCAGTGGCGAGAAGGCCTCCCTGGCCCTGAGCGCCACAAGGCCTTCTGCCTGAGGAGTGGCCTCAGTCACATGAGGGCCACCCCTTTTTCTCAGTTTACTAGTTGGGTCCCAGGTCCAGGAAGTGGGGAGTCAGAGGACGAGGCTGCCCTGGGGACCGGAGGATGCCTGCTGGAGAAAGGCCATCTGGATGCAGCTCCGGTGCCCAGAATGATTTCTTCTTCACTGTTTTAATGGTAAATATAATACACATACACAAAAGTGCATAACACATAACAAATAATAATGTGAACCCCATGTAGCCACAGTTCAGGTCAAGAAATCAGGATAGCGGGCTGGCCCGGTGGCGCACTGGATAGTGCGCCGCTTGGGAAGCACGGCGGCGCTCCCGCCCGAGGGTTCGGATCCCACATAC
>NW_007726829.1:386197-393864 GCF_000696425.1 Galeopterus variegatus
AACACCGAGGGTTGCGATCCCGTTGCCGGTCCCTGGTCCGGTACGGGGGCAACACTGAGGGTTGCGATCCGTTGCCGGACACGGAAAAAGACAAAAAGACAAAAAAAAAAAAAAAGAAATCAGCATAGCTCAGGAGCCCCTTCCTATCTGTAGGCAACTGAAAGATGGTTTTCTGGGTGATGAGCCTGTGAGAGTCCCTGCTGTGATTACTAAGGAACCTCCTTTTTGTGCCAAATGTTTGTGCCCCTTAAACTCACTCTGAAGCCCCAACCCCCAGTGTGACTCTATTTGGAGACAGGGCCCTTATGAAGGTAAATTTAAGTTAATCGAGGTGATAATGTTTGGATGTGTTGTTCGCCCAAAACTCACGTGGAAATCTGATCCCCCAGTGCTGCGAGTTGTTTGAGTCATGGGGGCGGATGCCTCATGAATGGATTAATTCTCTCCCTGGGGGTGGGGTGTGGGTAGTGAGTGAGTTCTTGCTTTTTATTAGTTCCCACAAGAGCTGGTTGTTTAAAGGAGCCAGTCATCTCCCCTCTCTCTCTTTTGCTTCTCAGCATGTGATCTGCTTGTACCTGCTGTCTGCCTGCCGCTTTCTGCCTTGAGTAGAAGCAGCCTGAGGCCTGCACGAAATGCAGATGTCCCAGAATCATGAGCCAAATAAACCTCTGTTCTTTATAAATTCCCCAGTCTCAGGTATTCTGTTGTAGCAACACAAAACGGACTAATACAAATGTAAACGTAGAAACCACCCTCCCACTCATGTATACACTGCAGAACTAACTCTGTTTCCCCTATATAGCTCGACCTTAATGATTTTCTAAGATTGTATGAAAACAGACATTATGTCTCGCCTGATACATCTCTCAAAGCAGGAAGCAGCTGTATACATACTCTCTCAAAGCATCCTGTCTCATCTGATTTATCTCTTAAAGCTTCCTGTTTTGATTGATACATTTACCTATATAAACCTCAGCCCTCAGTCGGCCAGGGAGGCAGTTGGGACTTTACCCTCTGTCTCCTGGTCGATGTCTTTTGAAATAAAAAGACTTTCCTTTAAGTTCCGTCTGGGGAGTGTGATTGGCGACCCTGCAGCAGTGAGCACTCGGACCCAGAAGGATCAGGGATTCCCTGGACTGAGTCGGCCTCTCACATGGTGGCTGGTGGTGAAGGGGAATCCCAGGGGACTCACTCATTACAGCAGGGGTGGGGCTGTGATCCTGATAGGGTTTGTGTCCTTATAAGAAGAGACACCAGAGTTCTCTTTCTCTCTCTCCACCAAGTGAGGACACAGCGAGAAGGCACTGTCTGCAAGCCTGGAAGACGGCTCTCACCAGACACCAAATCTGCTGGAACCTTGATCTTGGACTTGCAGCCTCCAGAACTGTGAGAAATACTCATAAACGTCTGTCATTTAAGCTGCCCAGTCTGTGGTCTTTTTTTGTGGCAGCCACAAGCTGACAAAGACTCTCCTCTCTGACACACTTCTCCTCACCTGGGGCTTTAAACTTGACCCTTAGCTGCAAACAGGGTGGGCAAGGCCAGAGATTTCCAGGGGCTTCAGGAAAAGCCAGGGGGATTCAAGTTCTGACTCTGTGGAAAGACAAAACACACACACACACAAACAAAAACACCCCACCCCAGCTGCTCCGTGCTGCTCTTTGAGTTAAGGCTGCTTTTTGCTTTCTCCATGTCCTTCTCGTCTCTGGAGAACAGCCTGGGCTCTGTTCAACCTGGGATATCAAATCTGGCTTTGAAAAGGCAGAGACTGCACAGAGTCCACACAACAATGCTTTCACATTCCAGAATTGGTGGAAAGTGACTGACAGCTGTGAAACCTCACCCGAGTTACCTCTGGGATGAGGCAGGAGCACAGGGGTGAGAAGGGGTCTTGGGAGCCTCTCTCTGCCTCAGCTTCCCCACCTCCCCCCGCCTCTGGTCCCATCAAGCCCAGCCGGCCACCCCCCGCCCATCGCCATGTGAGCCCTACCCTGCATCGGTCACGTGGTGTCACAATAATGCTTTGTTTTCCCAACTATGAACTTCTTGAGGACAGAGAATGTGTCATTTTTGTCTCTGCACCTCTGATGTTGGAGAATGCTGACTGGAAAACACCCAGGGCTAGAAGGCTGTGAGGGGCGTCAGGGTGTCCATGAGGCCACCTGGCTTAGGCTTGGACCCCTGCTCCTCCCTGCCCGTCGGCTGCCTGGGCAGGCTCTGCATCTACCCTCCTCCTCTAAGGGACTGCGTGGTGCAGGGCGGGCTCACAATCTGTTATCAATACTTTGATAATCCCACCTTTCCTCTCCCCAGACAGCTGCAGTTCCTCCTCTCCCTCCCCCGTGTCCCGTCCTCCTGGCTTCCTGCTCCTCCTCTGGTCACTCTGTCCAGTCACGTGCCACCTTTGTGCTTTTATTCATTAGTGCTGGGATCAATGTCTCTGCCTCCTGTAAACCTACAAAAAGTGTATGTTCCTTAAATGTGACTCTCAGCAGGACACATCAGGAATTGAAATGGCTCCCTGCAGCCTGTTGTGCTGTATGCACACTTCTAGAAGACCCCCAGTAAACCCACCTCGGTAAAAGGGAAATTCATCGCTTTGAAGAAGGGATGGCAGAGCATGGCAGCTCTTCACTCAGCAGCTGGAGCTGTTTACAGAATCTCCTCCCTACCTACACTTTTGGGTTTATGGTTTGAATCTCTGACTTAATTTTTTATGAAACGTGCATGTCTATAGGGTTTCCTCTGTCCTGTGTGGCTGATTATGGTGCAGAACTGCATCTCCCGTGGCCAGGGGCATCTCTGTTCCAATCAGTGGATCCTATCCACCTCACTTCACTCACAGGCTCCCCCTCTCAGGCTCCCAGACCCATGCACCAAAACACCCAAACAGAGCCCCTCCGAGTTCCTGAGTCCCGCACCTCTGAGTTCGTGCTTCACCACACCGGGCCTCACTCTGCCCTCCCCTTGTCCGTGTGTGTGTGAACCGCGCTTGTCAGAAATGTGGGAAGCTGCAGGGTGGGCCACCGTCGAATGCACAGTGACCGCCCTGCCACAGGGGGACTCACGGGGATGCTGCTGCTCCTGCCAGCTCAGCCCTGTGCTAGGAAGGAAGGAACATTTCTTCATTTATCTTTCCGGCAACCTATGAGTAGGGTCATGTACATTCTGCATGCAAGGAAACAGACTGAGGTTTAGAAAAGGACCGAGGAGTCAGTATCCGAGACAAGGTCTGACTTCAAAAAGAGTGAGGGCAATCACTCTGGCCTTGCCTTGGTTACGTTTTATGGAAAGGCTCAAATGGGATAATGTGAAAACTCTCTGCAGGCTGTGAGATGCTAAATGTATGTTAGGCATAGTGGTTACTAGAGGTCCTTTTAAAAATTTTGAGCAAAAAGGAAGAAAGCCAATAGAGTTGGGTGCTACCAGGTGGTCACCAGGCTGTCTTCTAAGAGGCATCCCGAGGTGGAATACTGTACTGGGACTAGAGCATTGCCACAGTGTCCAGGTTTGGACTTTAACCTCATTGGACCGTGAATACAAAGTATTGTCATTTCTCGAGGAAGGACTCACACCAGCCAAGCTTGAGGGAGAGACTGATAAACTGTGCAGCAACAGGTCAGCGTACCAGGAGAATAACCAGCACAGGAACAGAATCCTTCTATCAAAATGGTTAGCAGTTCCCCCTTCGGCTGAGCCCCATGGAAAGCATGTGGTGATTGCAACTGTGCTTGTGAGGCAGGGGTCCTGAGTTGAGCTTAATGACCTCAGGTCTCTGTGCAAAGGACAGTGAACTTACGAGCCCCTTCCCTTGGAGACTTGGGCAGACACTGCCAACAGCCTGGTGGTGTGCCTTCCTTTTTTTTTTTTCAGTTCCATGGCTAATCACTTCCCTTTTGCTAAGCCCTTCTTTTCCCTCATTTATTGAGATGATTACCTTTATTAGGTTGCAGCCAATGCTCGTCCTGGAGACCCTTCATTCTAGCGTGGCCCTGCTCGGCTTTCCTCTGTTCGCGTGTGAGCTGTGGCTATGGCATCATGCCTGCTGAGGAATTCAGGCGTCTGGACTTCTCTTGAGCTGCCAGCTCCATGTCGTTGCCACCAGCTCGTGTGGCTCTCCAGCGCACAAGAGGTGCCAGTGGAACTGAGGAACTGCCTTTTAAATTAATTTAAATTAAAAAGCTTGTTTAGGCAGTTATTGGAAAACTTTTAAGTATGATAGTAACAACTTGGGTATATGGGTCTACTTTTTCAACTGTAAATTTTGTAAAATCTCGATAGATCAGAGATTTCCATCTGAATCGAGGTAAGTATTAAGTATAAAATAAACACCAAATGTTGAAGACAATACAAAAAGGAATGTAAAATATCTCATTAACCATTTTTCATATTGATTATATGTTAAGATAGTAATTCAGGCCTAGTGGGTTAAATAAGATGTCTTGTTATTAAAATTCAAATTGCACCTGTGTGTGTTACTTTTTTTTTAGTTGGCTACAATATTTACAAGGGCCCCCACGGTAGCTTTCATCACAGTTCTATTGGACAGCTACTCTGGAATGTGTCCCCTTTGGAGCGGGTGCAGAGCGCAGTGGGGAAGCCAGGGAGGCCGAGGGCGTGCTGGCTTGGTGGTCAAATGGGGCTAGACCGCTCCTTGTGTGTGCGGATACGTGGTTGTGTTGGAACACCTTCTGAGTGGCTTCGGGAGCCTTGCCATGCTCTGGCTATGGCACTGTGGCTGAAAGGAATTCTTATGGGATGGAAGGGAGGGCAGAGAATCCAGGGAGGCAAGAAAATGGCCATTTAGTCGGTACCAAGTAGTTGCTTTTTGAAGTTAATTGACACAGAGAAAGTCCCTGAGAAGAGGCAATGAAGTGACTGGAAAACAAACAGAACAAAACATCCACTGTTTGATTCCACCTGAGTCTTCCCTAAAGTCCCCAACGTCCATCCTACCCAGAGACCAGGGTCTCAAAGAAGCCATCATCACAGGTGTGGTCAGCCCCTTCTGCCACCCTTTGGGCCTCTCCACCCCTGCTCTGAGAAGACATGGCCACAGCCTTGAATGTCCCATGCATCTGGAACCTCAGATGTGAACACCTCTGACCTCCCTGACTTCCTTGTCTCACCGGTCCTCCATTCCATCCTAAGTATGACCAATTTCCCAGTCTTGTGTCTGTCCTGATTGCTACACAGGTGACTCTCAAGCCATTTTAGGCGCTACTTGGGACACGGGACATGTAATCCAAGAGAAGTTTGGGAAACATTGCTAAGGAATAAAAAGAGCACCGACCCAGCTAACAACCTGGACTGGACACCAGCTCAGCTGCTGTCCCCTTGCTGCGTATCAGGTTTGCTCACAAGTGGCAGGAGCATGGAAACGTGGGGCCGCATGGAGCAGAGCTTTCAGGTAGGAGCTTGCTGGAGCCAACCAGACTGCCAAGAGAAGGAAGAAGTCAGCGGCTAAGTGCACAGAGAGGGCACATGGACAGCCTGGAGAAGGAACGGGTGGCTTGCCTCCTCCAGGCACCTAGCTGTGCAGGAAAGCAGGGCAGGCCCAGGGGAATAGACCACTATTCCTAGGGGTCAGATGGCTTCTGCTACTTTTCCCGCCTCAGAATGTTGAGGCTCCTTTGGCTGGGGCCTGTGCATAGATCCATCCCACCAGCCCCGCCTCTCCTCTGAGCTCAGGCCAGCCTCACGAGTGCCCTCTGCCCGGCTAAGTGCCCCCACCTTTCAGGCCTGGCTCCCTCCCTCCACTACTGCTCCTTGTCTGCAAGGGGGTCCCACCCTCCGTCCAGTGACCGGGCCAGATACGGGGTCTCTGGCCAGGGCCAGCCAGTTCTATTCCCTAAACATTCAAATTCTGCTCACCGCTCACCATCTCCCTCACTTCCTCCCTGTGGCGGCCTTGTGCTCTGGCGTCCATCCTCCACACTGCCTCTCAAAACGCTGATGTAATGGGCCACTCCTGCTTACGATGGGATGCACGCTCTGCTGCCTGCGCAGGGATGTGTTCACTCATTCATTCATTCTGCAAGTATGAAGTGGCTCGTACTTCATACTCAGCACTGTTCTAGGTGCTGGTTTACAATCGTAAACACGACATGGACCCTGCCCCCGGGAGCATGCATTCCATGGGGAGATGTATAATAACTTTTTATGTTATTCTTTCGTGTCTGCTGACCTGGTATAGCAGAAAGGGGGTAGGACTTGAAATCAGCCCTTGAGTGCAAGCTGGGGCTCCCCCCCACTTACTACCCAAGGGACTTCAAGCAAAGCAAATCAGGTAATTAATCCAATAATTACATTATTTTCTATTGGAGGATCAGGCCTATTATCATGAAGTAGAATTTGGATCATAGGTCAGTCAGGGTGCTGCTAGGACAAGAAAGCAGTCAGAAGAGCCAGTGAGGCAGGCTCAGGGAAGATCTGTGTGCAGTGGCGTGGAGGAGCCCATGTGGCTTGTGGAAGCCCCTGACACCTGCCAACCAGGGCGCTGTCTCCACTACACAGCCTAAAGCAGCAGGGAAAGGAGATGGTCCGGAGGCCACCTGGGCTGTCTAGCGCCCTCCCACCTGCTGCTGGTGCTTCCCTTGGCCAAAGAAGCCCAGGGGTGACAGCCCAATGCGTCTGAAGGTCAGTGTTGGTGGAAGAGCAGGTGGAGCAGACCTGGAGGGGCAGACATGAGCGTCCTGCACGGCTGGACAGACACTTTCTCTCCACCATTGCTCCCAGTTCACAGAGAGAGGGCCCTCCCCTCAGCCCTCTCTTGCTTTGATGTAGGAGAAAGCTTGTTCTGAGCCGAGAGTGCTTGGCAGTGAGAAGCACTTGCTTGTTGTTTTAGGCCGACAGGATCTGATTTGAGTAGAATTACCGCTCCTTTTCTTGGTGAGGATTTTGACTTGGGTTTTGTTGTGTCAATCCTTTTGCAACTAAACATCTCTTATTTATTCTCTGTTTGGCTTTAGAGGTTTTTCACTTTAAGAAATTTGGAAACCACAGAGCCTGATTCCCCTGTCCCTCAGCCAGCACCACCGTCTCACTCCCTTCTGGTCCACGTGGCTTCATGTGGTTCTGTGGGACTCAAGCTCTTTGTGGGAAAAGCATATTTTTAGCTGTTCTTTGGGAAGGGCCCTGGTGGGTGGGTGATTGTGGTAAAGTATGAATAATGAAGTTATAAGTAATTAAGTAATGAAGTTATAAGTAATGAAATTATAAGTAATGATGTGAGGAAAATGTGGACCCAGGGACTGTCTAGCTGAGTACCCTCGGGCAAACCCCTTTCTCTAGCTAAGCCTCAGTTTCCTCAGCATTACGTGGTAAAGTCCTAAACCTTGAGGAGGGTTTTTAAAAAAAATTTTTATTGAATCATAATTGATTATACATATTTTGGGGGTTCAACATTGACATATGTTGATCAAATCAATATTACTAGCATATATATTGTTACTAATCACATTATTCTTTATGCCCCTTGTCCAATCTCTCCCCATCCCCCACTCCCTCCCCCCCAATTACTCTAGATTTCTTCTCTCCTTCTGAAAGAGTAATGATGGTTACTCTGTTGATTTGTGGCCCAGACGATCTGTCCAATGCTGAGTGGTGTGTTCAGTTCCCCCAATATTATCATAGAGCATATACTTCTTCTGTCACTCTGGAATGGG
>NW_007726829.1:395236-396518 GCF_000696425.1 Galeopterus variegatus
CCCTCTTCTCCCCTGCCGCCTCCAAGCAACTCCATCTGAAGGGCACAGCTGCTGCTTCTGCTGGCTCCTGCTCCATGCACTCAGCAGCTTCAGCTTTAAAGTGGCTGCAGCATGAAATGGTTGGAGCGTTTTTTTCTTTCTCTCATTATGACTTCTCCCCCTTCATGTACTCTGTAGGTCTCTCCTCCTCTTCCCCTGAGCTCTAGCAGCCCCATCTTGGCTGCTGTTGCTTTTTTATAGTTGTAAACTGGTTGATTTGTGGGAGAGAGTGACGCTGGGGACTGTCTGGCATCTTGACCAGAAGCCCGGGAGAGAGTTGAGGTTTGGAATACAATGTGAAGTGATTCAGACAATGATTCCAACTCCGTTTCTGTTTTTGAGCATCTATCTCCTCTTCTGAGATATTTTCTAATCCAAGCCCATCATTCACTAGATGGTGCTGTATCACCTGCCATTAATCAGAAGGTTTGAGATTCAGTAGTAAAATGTGGGTATTTCAACCAGTTACACATTGAGACCAGTGAAGCCTAATTCTGAGGACAGAATGCAACACAATAAGAGGGTGTTTCTGGCGTTTCATGTAAGGGATCTATGGTGTTGGAATGTTTTTCTTTGTGTTGGATATGCAGGACATGGAAGAGGTGCTTGTAGGGGCTGGATAGGCGGGGAGGGGCTGCGCCAGCTACTGAGCTGTTCTCTCTGCTGGTTCCTGGGGAGTATGAGGCAGGGGAGGAAGGACAGACACATCTGGGGGTACCACTAGAGCTGCAGATTGTGAGGACAGACACGTCCTGTGGAGTAATGAGGGTGTCTTGATATGTGGGAGCCGGGAAACCAGGAGGAAGTGGTCCAAGGCACACTTCTTGGGGGCTGGGGGTTTGGGCTGAGGATGTGGCCACCACTGCCCTGGGTCCCAGAAACTCACACACCTAAAGAAGGGAGGTTTGGGGAGACTGCCCACCTCCCTGCCCCTACAGAAAACAGCAGAGGAAACGGACTGGGGAGCCCTGGCCTGGGGCCTTACCTTTGTTCCTACGTCCCCCATGCCAGGTGTTTCTCTCTTGTCTCTCTGCTCCAGATCGTCTACCCCTGCTCTGTGCTGCAGGGTGGGGCTGTGTAACCTGCAGGTCGCAATTCCCTCCTCCCTGACATCCCCCACTCCCACCCACACCACAGACAACACCCCATGAGCGGCAGCTCTCAACTGATGGCTACGTCCTCTCACAGGAGATGGAAAACACTTTCCTTAAAGGACGTCCTTAAACTCGCATCGTGCTTTCCA
>NW_007726829.1:397099-399312 GCF_000696425.1 Galeopterus variegatus
TCACAGGAGATGGAAAACACTTTCCTTAAAGGACGTCCTTAAACTCGCATCGTGCTTTCCATCCTCCTAAGTGCTTTTCCTTCCTAGCAGCCCTGGCAGAGGCGGGAAACCCCTTCCCACATGATATCATTTTATAGCTACACACAGGCACGTAACACACAAACACACACACTGCAGACTCTTCACAGGTGTTTTTATTGTCGCATTTAACTTCGAGCTCACTGAGGGTCAAAAAAGCAAAGAGCTGTGCTCAGGGCCCCAAACTGGCCCCTGACTCCAGCTCTGATCCTTTGATCATGGCAGCTGGCGGGAGCTGGGTCAGCAAGCTGTCAGGTCACAGGTGTGTGTGGGGGTGTCACAATCCAGGAGATGACTGTGTTTATTTTGTTCAGCTGGGGCCATCAAGGTTCTGCCTGAACGCACACACTGCACTTACATACACAACGCGCACATTCACAGACACACCATGATAGATACACACATGTCACACAGATTCATATGCTCCACATGCAACACATCCTTTCATCCACACACATCCCCCCACACATGTCACACATGCAAGAACTACACGACCCACCCACCCACGTACACACACACGTCAGTGCACACACACAGCCTCACAACACACATTTTACATCCAAAACATTGCATGCCACAGACGCCACTGTAGGAAAACAGAGACAAGCAGAAAAGAATGTCAATTGAAAATCACCTCAAATCTTTCTAGAGTCAGAAATGACCACAGACAACATTTTGGTATGTTTTCCTCAAAACATCTTCTGAAAGATTTACAAAGATGAAATAAAATGAATGTAAACTTTGCTTTGTTCACTTAAAAAGGAAATCGATGACAGATAAATGGGTAAATGAAATGTGACATATCTATACCACGGAATATTACTGAGCCTGGAAAAAGAAGGAAATTCTGACACATGCCACAACATGGATAGACCTTGGGCATATTATGCTAAGTGAAATAAGCCATACATAAATGGACAAATACTGCATGATTCCGCTTATGTGAAGTACCAAAAGTTGTCAAATTCATAGAGAAAGTAGAATGGTGGGTGTCAGGGGTTGGAGGAGGGGAATGGAGAGTTAGTGTTTCATGGGGACAGAGTTTTAGTTTGCAAGATGAAAAAGTTCTGATGATGGATAGTGCTGGTGGCTGAACAACAGTGTGAATGTACTTAATGCCACAGAGCTGTACACTTAAAAATAGTTAAGATGTTAAATTTCATGTCATGTGTTTTTTACTACAATTAAGCAAACCAACAAAAAAGGAGACAGAGAGTTGTGTCCTGACCTGGGGGCGTGTGGGAAACAGCTGGGGTTCAGAGGCACCCCTTCCTGGAATCTCCCCCATCACCCTTTCTTTGGAGATATCCTTTGCCGGTGTCCCTGGTTGGGGGCGGAAGCAGTGGGGGAGACAGAGGCGCCTCATCAATGGAGCGGATGGAGCCGCAGTTATTTCAACGTCAGTCCAACAGGGGGCGCCAAGCTTCCGGGAATGACGTCCTCTCCCTGACTTCTCAGACCCTCCTGAGGTCTAACCCCAGAATTAGCAGAGCCTCCTGCAAACCTCAGCTGGACCGGGACTATAGGCACTGGCAGAAGCTCCTCTGTCCAGATGGGTGAAGGATGCCTGTGCGTTTCTCTGATCTGCTAGAAACACGTTGATGTTTGATCACAAGTCCGCCTCTTAGAAAAGAGGCTACTTGAGTGTCAAGAAAATGTTCTTTTAAAACTGTTTAAGAGTAAGAAGTTTACACAATAAATATCATGATTACAGTGTGTCAGTCAGGGTTCGATCAGGAGAGATACCACACAATAATTTGAATTGGAAAGATTGGTATAAAGAATTATGAACCATCACAGGTAGAGAGAACCTAAAGAACACAGGATTGAAGGTGTAGGTAGTGGCACTGCTGCAGCAGACCTCTGGGGCAGGCATGGCACCCGCAGGAGGGGGGTGGTGATGGTGGGGAGGGGAGACAGGCACTGTCCCAGGGGCATCTTATGGTCAATCTTATTTATCACATTAAATCTGCTTGCAAGCAGTTGACACCTGCTCTGGGGAAGCTGTGGGCAGCACTGTGCACAGAGACATGGAGTACTATGGGATAGGGACACAGGGCAGCCTCTTGTCAGTGAGGCCCCAGGATTTTGATGCGGGGGGCCTGGGAGCTTCATGGGGTGCTTTGTCGGGGGGG
>NW_007726829.1:400142-401640 GCF_000696425.1 Galeopterus variegatus
GCAGGAGGGGGGTGGTGATGGTGGGGAGGGGAGACAGGCACTGTCCCAGGGGCATCTTATGGTCAATCTTATTTATCACATTAAATCTGCTTGCAAGCAGTTGACACCTGCTCTGGGGAAGCTGTGGGCAGCACTGTGCACAGAGACATGGAGTACTATGGGATAGGGACACAGGGCAGCCTCTTGTCAGTGAGGCCCCAGGATTTTGATGCGGGGGGCCTGGGAGCTTCATGGGGTGCTTTGTGGGGGGGGGGGGCAGTGTTGGGAACCTGATTCTGCAGGATGGATAGGACATCCCTACAGCAAAGCCAGGGTGGGGCATCCTACACAGCAGAACCAGCCTCAGCTGGCCCTTAGTGGTCACGGGCACTGCAGTGCCCATCACCACAGCCCTGCCTGGCCTGGGGTGCTCGTTCCCATGCACTGGTCAGCACAGAGCCACAGCCCCCCAGGCTGGTGCAGGCTTCAGGGTGCTGTCTGGCTCACCCCACCCAGAGGGGCTATGGGGTTGAGTCTGGCCTGAGCCTTTCCTGTGGGGTGCTGTAGGGCCCTTTGTGCATCTGCAGCCTCCTGGAACACTGGGTGGACACCTGGCCCTGGACTGTCCTCTTGGTTTGTCTTGGTTGGTGCAGGGCATGGGGGGAGGGGCAGCCAGCCCCCTGCTGCCCCAGTCAGCCTGTCTTAGACCTGTGGGCAGAAGGCCTGGCTGTTGGCATCCTTACTCACCACTGCACCTGCTCCCCACCCACTTGTGCAGAAGGCAGGATGACTGATCAATTTTAATTAGTTTTAAGTCTCCCTTGAATTAATTCTGGGTCTAATTACAATCTCTTCAGCAAAAAAACACAGAAAGTTCTGATTCCTAATAAGGACCTTATCAAATAAAGTTGGTCTTTTTAAGCCAGGAAAGGGTCAGCTCAGTTCATGTGCAGGTGGCAGTAACCATGGATCAGAGAGCTGAAGGGCTTGTCCAGAAGGGAGCCCCACCTTCCTGAGCCCAAGCCGCAGTCTTCAGACCAGTAGAGGCCCCCAGGGGGACTGGCCCTTCCACACCCCCAGCTCTAAGTCCCAGGACTGATCTTGACCACTGATCCATAAGACATGACCAAGTGTCTACAGGGGGCCCAGGGCCTGTGCTAGGGGCCAAGGGTGACAGAGGTGACCTGTCCCAGCTAAGTGAACTGTGGCTGGAGAAACCAAGTCCCTCCCTACCCCTAGAGCTCCAGACTCTGCTGGGCCAGATCCTTGTGGGAACCAGTCACCCTCCTGCCACACACTTATCTCCAGTCTCTCACACACATGCTATTTCATGTATCCGCATTCACATACCACAGCATGCTACACACACACATGCACCACACACATACCATGCACACACCTCACACACATCACTCACACCACAGCACCACACCACACACATCACTCATACACCCCAAATACCACACACACACACAAATACCACACACCACACACACACTACACACACACCACACACACC
>NW_007726829.1:403072-404713 GCF_000696425.1 Galeopterus variegatus
CTCCTGCTCCTGCTCTGCGGTAAGGGGGTGTCGGGCCCGCCCCGGGGGCCGCAGACCTCGGGACCCGCGCAGACCCTCGCCTTCCCGCGCTGCGCCTGGGCTGCGCCCTTCCTCTGCCTCGGAGCTCGGGCGGGGCGCGCGGTGACCCTGGCGCGGTCCCCAGGCTCTGCGGGAGTGTCCTCGGCCGTCCCCGCTCCGGAGGAGCCGCCAAGGGAGGCACGGGGTCTCCTGTGGGCTCGACAGGCCTGCTCCTCTCAGCTGCAGTGTCCTCGGGTCTGGGGTCTGGGGTCGCTTCTGCAAGCTGAGTCGGGCCGGGTCCGGCTCCCTTCCCTGCGATGGGCCGCCGGTGAGGTAGTGAGCTCCCCGTCCTGCCTGCAGCGCGTGCACGCCGGGCACGGGGGTGCGGAAGGCGGACTGTGCACCAGCAGCGTTGGCCTCCAGGGGCTGCCCTTCGGCGTGTGTCTGCGGAGCTGGCGGGAGGCAACGGGGGCAGCTTTCAGAGCCCTCCCCTCCTTACCTCTTCCAAGCAAGAAAACAGGACTCTAGGGAGAAACTGGCTCACAAAATAGGAAGGGATTAAATGAAAAGCTTGTTTTGAAGAAAGTTACTAAAGAAATGATCTAAGAATAAGAAGGTGCGTGTATGTGTGCGTCTGCATGTGTGCGTGTGAGGGTGAAAGCTTGCTGGAAGAATTCCTGCTGAGGGCCGGCGGCCGTGAGCAGAGTCTGAGCCTCGTCAGTTCTGGGAGGGGAGCAGTTGATTCAAGGGCCCTGGGTAGAGGGACGGGGACTCTGGGTCTGTCCTCCAGGGATCCCCAGTCTCCCTGGCTGTACGATGGCCTGTCTGGGTACCTTGAGCTTTGATGATTTGGGATTCGGGAAGGGAGGTGAGAAAAGGGTGGACCAAACTCAATAATTGTTTCCCTTCCGTTGATGAGGTCTTGGTGTGCAGAAAGTGTGTCTCATCTCGTGTTCCAGGGTTGGCGCCTAGGATGAGGGGCAGTGTTGAAGGGTAAGGGCATGTGGCAGGTCCCAGAGATCAGGGGCATGCTGATTTGGGATTTTAACAAGCCTCCAATGCAAGGTCCCTTGGATGGAGATTTTGGTCTCTATGGTGGAGGGAAAGCCCTCTGAGTTCATTCTGAGGGAGGCTGAGGTTCTCATGACTGCCTCCAGCATGGCACTGAGAAGGACCACATGCAGAACCTGCACAGAAATCCTCCCTGTTAATAATCCTGGGCCTCTCGTAGACACAGTCCTGAGGGCCACCTGCGTGTCCAGCTTCATTGGTTCCCATTGTCCCTCTCTGGTGGAGCAGAGGCTCGAGCTTCCCTAGGTTGAGGTCTAGCAGGGAAGGTGCTGGCCTCTGGGGTGTCTGAGAATTCCCAACCGTTTTTTCAGAAAGCACTGGACACTGCTCAAGGCCTGGGGATAGGAAGTCCACTCAGCAGGTGCCCAGCCCTTGACTGGCACGTCTGGTCTGGGTGAGAATCCCAGATCATAATCCCAGGATCATAAGGCACTTACTGGCCTTTAGCCTCAGTTTCCCCATCTGCAATGTGGCTATAGTAACAGCAGCCTGTAAAGGGCTGCTGTGGGGGCCGGCCCGGTGGCGCACTGCTATAGTGCGCCGCTTGGGAAG
>NW_007726829.1:405111-421768 GCF_000696425.1 Galeopterus variegatus
AGAAAAAAAAAAAAAAAAAAAAAAAAAAAAAAAAAAAAGGGCTGCTGTGACTATCAGTTTGACTTCACTCAGTTCAGTTACAATTGCCTCGTGCTGGGCACAGAGATGTGGAGCAAAAAGGTTCATGCTTAAGTAAGGGGACGTATGGGACCATGCCCACCAGTGCCTGGCACACGTGCCTCACGGGGGCTCACTCACTTATACACCCGAAGATAGAGCACCCTAGTGTGTGTGTATGTGTGTGTATGAACATGGTACCATGTTATCATGCACCATGTTATCATATTATCATGGTACCATGTTACTCACTTTTGTTATCATGAGTAAAAGTAATGATGTCCTGCTACGCATCACCTGTGGTCACCCTCATTCTGTTGAATCAAGTGCACTCAGGGGCAGTGATTGGAGAGCAGGTAGCCTTGGTGACTTAGACCTGGAGGATGTGGTTGGCCGAAAACAGGGCCATAGATGTTTAGCATTGGAGGTCCCTTGCAGGTCATCTGGTCCCACTCCTCATTTTATAGATAAAGAAATTGAGGTTCAGGGGTGAGACCACAGGGACTAGGGGTAGAACCACACAGACACCACAGCCTCCCGAGGCCGACCGACCACAGTCACTGCAGCCTCCGGCTGGTCTGGTTGAGGCTCATTTCCACAGAGGGGATGAGAGTGCCTGTATTTCATTTCCAAATGACTGGCCACAAAAGGCCTTTCTCTCGGAAATGCAGCTGTTTGGCTGTTTATCATCCCCCAGCGTCTGGAAGTCCCCAAGACAAAGAAACAGAAGCCTGCATGTTCTTTGTTTCCTGATGGAGCCAACCAATATGGATTTCTATTCTCATTCAGTTCCTGAGACCTTTACTAATGCAGGCAGTGGCTGAGCGGCAGTGACCCACTCTGGTGGTGTTGCCAGAAGTGTGCATCTTTACTCTGTTACTATGACACTGGGTGGGTTGTCAGGTTTTCTGGAGCCCCTTAAGGCTTGTGTGCCTCAGAAGTGGTGCTGGAGTGAGGCCCCCTGTGGAGGGCACTCTGGTTCTGGTCCCAGAGGTATCCCATGGGGGTGCATGCCCAGGGCTGTTGCTGTTGAGGGCATCCTCACAGCACCTCTATGGGCAGAGGAGTTATTCTAGGACACCCACTTGGGGATGGCACGTGGTCCTCAATGGCCCATTCACATCGTGCCTGGGCCAGGCCCAGCAGTGCAGGGGCATGCTGAGATTCTGCCGTACAGAAGGATTTTGGGGTATGTGGAGATCTGGGGTAGTGAAGACTGTGGGGTGCATGGAGATTGTGAAGTACACAGAGAGTCTGGAACATGTGGAGGTTCTGGGGTATGTAGAGATTCTGGGGCATGTGGAGATTCTAAGTATGTGCAGATTCTGTGGGATGTGGAGATTCTGAAGCATTTGAAGTTCTGGGGCATGTGGAGGTTCTGGGGTATTTGGAGATCTGGGGCATGGAGAGATTCAGGGCAGAGCAGTGCGAGGGGCATGTTGTCAGGGATCCTTCTTGTCTTTGGAAGCTGGGCTGACTCAGTTGTGGATTGTAGAGTCACAGGGAAGGAGCTGGCAATTCCTATTCTGACCAACCCTGCTGTAGCACTGAGGATGGAGGGAAATCGATGCCATCTTTGCCCACCCCCCCTGGGCTCAGGGGGGAAGACCAGGGGCTCAGAGGGCATAATGGTCACCTGAGGGCAACTGATAGTTATTGGGACCTTGTCCTAGAGCTCTGTTTCAGAGCATCATTGTTAATGTGAAGGTGCATCAGGCTCAGGCCTTGGGTAGGAGAGATGGGCAATTCAATTCATCGCGACATCCAGGACAAGGAGGATGTGGGGAGGGGAGAGGGAAGTGGCGGAGGGAGAGAAGAGGTGAGGGTAGGTGAGGTAGAGAAGAGAAGGAAGTACTGGGTTGGGGCTTGGTGGTTTGTCAGGTGGCAGTCGGGGCAGGCTGAGGGGGTCCAGGTCTAGGTCCAGGTCCAGGTGGGCCAGGGGGTTCAAGGAATCTAGGGGTTTCAGGTCCACATCCAGGGGGTCCAGGTGGTCCAGGTCCATGAGGTCCAGCTCCAGGGGGTTCAGGTCCAGGTCCAGGTGGGCCAGGAGGTTCAAAGGGTCCAGGGAGCTCAGGTCCACATGGGTCAGGGGATACAAGGGGTCCAAGTCCAGGGGTCCAGGTTCAGGTGGTCCACTTCTAGGGATCTAGGTTCAGGGGTTCCAAAGGGTCTAGATCCAGTGGTTCCAGATCCAGGTATAGGGGTCCAGGTCCAAGTGGTTCAGGGGGTCCAAGTCTAGGCTGTCCATGACCAGGTGGTCCACATCCGGGGGGTCCAGGTCCAGATGGTCAGGTCTATAGAGTCCAGGTCCAGGAGGTCCAGGGGGTTCAAGTACAGGTCTAGGTGGGCCAGGGGTTCAACGGGTTCGGGGAGTTCAGGTTTAGGCCAAGGGAGTCCAGGTTCAGGTGGTTTACATCCATGGGGTCCAGGTCCAGGAGGTCCAGGGGGTTCAAGTCCAGATTTAGGTGGGCCAGGGGTTCAACGGGTTCGGGGAGTTCAGGTTTAGGCCAAGGGAGTCCAGGTTCAGGTGGTTTACATCCATGGGGTCCAGGTCCAGGAGGTCCAGGGGGTTCAAGTACAGGTCTAGGTGGGCCAGGGGTTCAACGGGTTCGGGGAGTTCAGGTTTAGGCCAAGGGAGTCCAGGTTCAGGTGGTTTACATCCATGGGGTCCAAGTCCAGGAGGTCCAGGGGGTTCAAGTCCAGATTTAGGTGGGTTTTCAAAGGGTTCAGGGAGTTCAGGCCCAGGCCCAGGGAGTCCAGGTTCAAATGGTTTACATCCAGGGGGTCCAGGTCCAGGGGGTCCAGGTCCAGGTCCAGGGGATCCAGGTCCAGGGGGTTTAGACAGGTGGGCTGGGCAGGGGGTGTGGCACTGGCTAGCAGAGAGTGACTGGGTGGAGTTTGCCTGGCTTGTGCCCCTTGGGATGTCGGGTGGAGCTCAGGAGACCCACTGTGGGTGCTGAGAGGACCCTATGAGAGATGTGAAGAGTGGCAGGTCGACTTTCAGAAACCGTGGTGGGAAGCCTGCCTGTCAGCTGCTGGGAAATGACAGGGAAATAGGAGCACATGCTGCCTTCATCATCGTCTGCCTCTGCGTGGTCCCTGGGGCCTGCGCTTCTCAATCTCTACGGCCAGGCTCACCAGGGACCCAGGACTGACTTCCTGCTGGCACACTTTGCAGCTGCAGCTGAGCAGGACTGCGAGGGAAGCCCACCCAGGGCTCAGATGCCGACTCTGCGTTTGGCCTTGGGAAAGTTGCCTGGTTTCTTTTGGGCATCAGATTCCCTATCTTTAAACTGGGGGTGGGGACAGGAGGCCTGATTTTTTTTTCAGGGCCATTACGTAAATGTCAGCCTGTACTCCAGAACCTGATGCAGAGCCCAGCCTTGGCAGGTAATTGCAAATACCTGCTGGGAGAGGAGGAAAGGAAGGCAGTGGGGAGCACCCAGAGCAAAGAGACAAGCCTGGGAGAGAGCCCCACTTGTCAAAGCAAGGATGGGAATTGGAGTGAGGGTGTGAGCCTGGGCCAGGAGTGACATGCCACCTGGAGACAGGTGGCCTGGCCTTGAATATTGACTCTCCTGCCGTGTCCTACTGGGCAGGTAGATGACCTCCCCGGGCCTCAGTGCTCCTGTCTTTAAGCACCTGTCCTGTCTAGTTGTTGTGAGGCTCTGCGGTTGGACCACGCTTAGAACAGGGCACTCAGGGAGCATGGACATTACTGAGGGAGGAGGAGAGTCACAGGCCAAAGGGGAAGGGAAATGGGGTAACGGGTCACCAGGTAGGTGCCATAGGTTCCATTTCCAGAGGGGGCCAGTGAGTGCGTGCCTTGGCCAAGGGGCAGAGCCCAGGTGAGCACCCAGGGCCTCTGCTTGCTGTTCTTCCATGCTCTATGCCTTTACTCCTGAGAGTATGATCTTCAGACCTGCAGAAGTGACATCACCTGGAGCTTGTCAAAGATTAGTGCCTTACCCCCTAGGCCTGCTAGATTGGAATCTGCATTGCATCAAGTCTCCAAGTGATGGTGTGCACATCTGAGTGGACGCATGTTGCTTTCCAGCACTTGTTCTTAGCCTTGGCCACGCACTGGAATCACTTGGGTGGGGAGTAGCGGGTAACAAATATGAATTTTTGGGTCTCCACCCCAGAGACTCCCACACATGGGCCTGGCGGTGGTCTGGGTGAGTCTAGCCCCCTAGCCTTAGGGCTTTCTGGGTGGCCTTATGCATGGTGGTTCCCACTAGCATCAGAGAATGGCTTTGTCTGCCTTCTAAAGTCTTCTACTATAATTATTGTTTCCTTCAAAGCACTTCAGAGTCTAGAGCTATGGTAAAATAGAACCAGCAGTCAACAGCCTAGGATACACAGAAGTGGGAGCTGCTGGAGCTCAGGAAGGGGGCTGTGGTGATGGGGAACAGTCTGATTTGTAGTGGAGGATGGGTAGGCATTCCTGCCAGCTAGAGGGTCCTGGAAGGGCAGCTAATGGGTGGGGACAGCCGGAAGCTGGGGGAATAGAAAGTGGGAATAGGAAGTTGGAGCCTGATAGTGACTAGCCTTGAAAGAGATTTTGTAGGTGCATGATTATTAACCAATGAAAACACCCAGAATTAGAATCACACTCTTTTACAAATGGAGAGACAAAGGCCCAGAAGGTGAAGGGCCCTGCCCAGAGCCACACAGCAAATCAGCAATTACAGGGGATGAGGTCTCTATCTTCTGATTCCCAGCCAGGTGGGGCATTTGGTGGGTGGTTTGGTCCAGCTTCAGAAGGACATTGGCTTCCCTTCATGTGGAGATGGTATAGGCTTCTCTTGAAGAGATACCAGCTCCAGTCTTGGCTGGTGCTTGCTTTGGACTCATGATGTGAGGGCTTCTGAGGTCCTGTTTGGGTTCAGTGGAAAGTGCTGTGGCTGAAGACTTACCTGTGCCATTCTGTTAGACTTTAAATAAACTCTGAAGACCTGTGCGTCCTGTCCCAACCTGGCTCTAGGTCCACCTTTCCAATGTCACTTCTTTCCCTTTACCTGAACAACTGTGTGCACCACACCCCTCCATGCACACAGTACAATCAGTTTCACTGGCCTCCTGCCTGTGCCCTGACCACCCCTACTCCTGCTCTGTTCAAGTTTTCTGTAATCTTCCTGATTTTTTTATTTACTTGTTCTGTAAATTACTGAGAGAGGAGTATTGAATTCTCTGACTATAGTCATGTATTTTTCATTTTTTCCTTGTAGTTCTGTTTTTGCTTCATGCAGTTTGATGCTGTGTTATTAGGTGCATAAATGTTTAGGATTGCTATGTCTGCTTGACAAATTGAATTCTTTATTGTTGTGAAAAGATCTTCTTTATCTCTGTTAATATTCTTTGCTCCAAAATATACTTTGTCCAATATTAATATAGCCACTCCACCTTTTTCTGATTAGTGGTAGCATAGTGTATTGTTTCCCACCCTTTTATTTTGAACTTATTTGAGTTTTTAAATTTAAAGTAAGATTTTTGTATTGGGTCTTGCTTTTTGATCTTATCTGACAATTTTTGCTTCTTAATTGAAGTGTTTAGACCACTTACTTTCAATCCAATTATTGATGTGGTTATTGATATGGTTTAAATCTACTATTGTACTATTAATTTCCCCCTTCCCTCTTTTTCTGCCTTCTTTTGTACTTAGTATTTTTTTATTATTCCATTTCATTTTCTTCTTCTTCTCCTGCCCTCCCCCCTTTTCTTCTTGCTGGTTGGCTGTAACTGTTTCTTGTTACTTCAGTGGTTGCTTTAGGGTTTATGGTATAAATCTTTAACATCACAGACTGTCTCCAAGTGACATTATACTGGTTCACATATAGCCTAAAAAGCTGTCGTTTCTCCCTTCCTGTTATATATGCTATTGCTGTTATATAAAACCAAAGTTATAAATCCCACAATGCTTTATTATTTTTGTTTTCACAGTCAGTTATCTTTTAAAGGAATTTAAATATTGAGAAACAAATTTTTTTTCCTTTTTGTTTTTTTTTACTGACTGGTAATGGGATCGCCACCCTCGGTGTTGCGCCCGCACCGCGCTCATCCAGTGAGCGGGAACCGGTCTCCACATGGGATCCGAACCCTCAGCGGGAGCGCCTCCGCGCTCCCAAGCGGCACACTCTCCAGTGCGCCACCGGGCCGGCCCGAGAAACAAATTTTATATAATTATTCACATAGTTACAATTTCTGGTACTCTTTATTTCTTTGTATAGGTACATGTTTGCATCTGGTATGGCTTTCCTTCTCTCTGAAGGACACTCTTCGATATTACTTTGAGTGTGCTGATTATATTTTCTGTCACTTTTTGTATGTTTGAAAAAGTTTTTATTTTGCCTTAAAAATAGAGCTTAATTGAGATATAATTTACATACCACACAATTCACCCATTTAAAGTATATGTCAATATTTTTTAGTGAATTCAAAGAACTTTTCAGTCATCACCATAATCAGTTTTATTTTATTTTATTTTATTTTATTTTATTTTTATTTTTTTGTCTTTTTTCCGTGTCCGGCAACGGATCGCAACCCTCAGTGTCGCCCCCGTACCGGACCGGGACCGGCAACGGGATCGCAACCCTCGGCGTTGCTCCCGCGCCTCGCTCAGCCAGTGAGCGGGAACCGGTCTGTATGTGGGATCCGAACCCTCGGCGGGAGCGCCGCCGCGCTTCCCAAGCGGCGCACTAGCG
Source organism: Galeopterus variegatus (assembly GCF_000696425.1). NCBI lineage: Eukaryota > Metazoa > Chordata > Mammalia > Dermoptera > Cynocephalidae > Galeopterus > Galeopterus variegatus. Next base: position 411,873 of record NW_007726829.1, read on the forward strand.
CAGTGCGCCACCGGGCCGGCCCCCATAATCAGTTTTAGAACATTGTCATCATCACAAAAATAAATCCCATTTTTTGTATGTTTGAAAAAGTTTTTATTTTGCCGTAAAAATAGAGCTTAATTGAGATATAATTTACATACCACACGATTCACCCATTTAAAGTATATGTCAATATTTTTTAGTGAATTCAAAGAACTTTTCAGTCATCACCATAATCAGTTTTAGAACATTGTCATCATCACAAAAATAAATCCCATGCCCATTAGTCACTCCACATTTCTTTCAATCCCCTTAGCCTTAAGTAAGTACTAATATGTCTTCTGTCTCTCTAGATTTGCCTTTTCTTCACATTTCATGTAAGTGGAATCATACAACAGTGGTATTTTGTGACTGCTTTTTCTCACTAGCATAATGTTTTCAGGGTTCACTTGTGTAGTACTGTGTATGATTACCTCATTCCTTTATGGACAAATAATATTCTATTGTGTGGATATACCTCATTTTGTTTATCCATTCATCAGCTGATGAATATTGAGTTGCTTCCATTTTTGGATATTATGAATAATGTCACTATGAACACTTATGTAGAATTTTTTGTGTGAACATGTATAATATGTACTTAGAAGTCAAATTGTGGGGTCATATGGTAACTTTATGTTTAACACTTTGAGAAACTGCTTGACTTTTCCAATGTGGCTGCATCATTTCACATTCCAATCAGCAATATATGAGAGATCCGATTTCTGCATATTCTCACTAACACTTGTTATTATTTGTCTTTTTGATTATAAAGTGGCATGTGACTGTAAAGTGGGTATAAAGTGGTATGTGATTGTGGTTTTGATTTGCATTTCCCTGACAGCTAATGATGTTGATCATCTTTTCATGTACTTATCGGTCATTTGTTTGTATTTTTGGAGAAATGTCTATTCACATCCTTTGCCCATTTTTATTTGGCTTATTTCTCTCTTTATTATGGAGTTGTAAGAGTTCTTTATATATTGTGGATACAAGTCTCTTATCAGATATATGATTTGCATATATTTTCTCCAATCCTATGGGTTGTTTTTTACTCTCTTGATGGTATTCTTTGAAGCACAAAAGTTAAAAAACTTGATGCAGTTCAATCGATCTATTTTTTTCTTGTTGCTTGTGCTTTTGGTGTCATATATAAGAAGACTTTGTCTTATCCGAGGATGGAAAGACTTACTCCTATATTTTCTTCAAGAGTTTTATTGTTTAGCTCTACATTTAAATCTATGGTCCATTTTGAGTTAATTTTTGTGTATAGTGTAAAAAGAGGTCCAATGTTATTTTTTTGGCATGTGTATATCCACTTGTTCCAGCACCGTTTGTTGAAAAGACTCTTCTTTCCCTAGTGAATTATCTTGATGCCTTTTTGGAAATTCAATTTATCATAAATGTGAGAATTTATTTCTGTACTCTCAATTCTATTCCATTAATCTATGTCTACCTTTTGCCAGCACCACACTGTCTTGATTACTGGTACTTTGTTGTAAGATGTGAAATTGGAATGTGTGAATCCTACAACTTTGTTCTTTTTCAAGGTTGTTTTGGCTAATTAGGGTCCCTTGAGTTTCCATATGAATTTTGGGATCAGTTTATTAATTACTGCAAGGCACCAGTCATGATTCTGATTGGGATAGCATTGAATCTGTAGACCACTTTATGTAGTATTGACTCCTTAACAATATAAAGTGTTCCAATCTGTGAACATGGGATGTCTTTCTATACATGTAGGTATCCTCCAGTGTCTTTTGGAGTACAACTTTTGCTCTTTTGGTTACATTTATTACTAAGAATTTTATTCTTTTTGATTGTACTGTAATTGGAATTGTTTTCTTAATTTCCTTTTTGGATTATTCATTTCTGGTGTATAGAAATACAACTTATTTTTGAGTACTGATTTTGTGTCCTGCAACTGCTGAATTAGTTTATTAGCTCTAACGGTGTTTGCATGTGTGTTGATTCTGCAGGGTTTTCTACATATAATGTGAAAAGAGGTAATTTTACTTCTTCCTTTCCAATTTTGGTGCCTTTTATTTCTTTTCTTGTCTAATTGCTCTGGATACAACTTCCAGTACTATGTTGAATAGAGGTGGTGAAAACAGGCATCCCTGTCTTGTTCTTGATCTTCAGGGAAAAGCTTTTAGTCTTTCATCCCTGAGTATGATGTTAGCTCTGGGATTTTTGTATATGATCTTTATCATGTTGAGGAAATTCCATTCTATTCCTAATATATTGAGTGTTTTTCAGTCATGAAAGGACATTGGATTTTGCCAAATGCTTTTTCTGAATCAATTGAAATGATTATTATTTTTCCTCTCTTCATTCTATTAATGTGATGTATTATATTGATTAATTTTCATGTGTTGAACTATCCTTGCATTCTTGGGATAAATTCTACTTGGTCACAGTGTATAGTCCTTTTTATATGTTGCTGGGTTTAGTTTTTTAGTATTTATTGAAGGTCTTTTTACATCTATATTCATGAGAGGCATTGGCCTGCAGTTTTCTTGTGATGTCTTTGTCTTGTTTGGTATCAAGATAATACTGGCCTCACAGAATGAGTTGGAAAGTGGGGAAGTAAGTGTTGCCTGTTATATTTTCTGGAAGAGTATATGAATAATTTCTGTTAATTCTTCTTTGAATGTTTGGTAGGATTCACCATTGAAGCCACTTGGGTTATCTCAGTGAAGCCTGAGATTATTTTTGTGGGAAGTTTTAAAATTACTAACTCAATCTCTTATTCTTCTTTGAATGTTTGGTAGGATTCACCATTGAAGCCACTTGGGTTATCTCAGTGAAGCTTGAGATTATTTTTGTGGGAAGTTTTAAAATTACTAACTCAATCTCTATTTATTCTAGGTCTATTCAGATTTTCTATTTATTCTTGAGTCAATTTCAGTAGTTCACATCTGTAATAGTTGGTATGGGTTGAATGTCCCCTCCAAACCTCATGTGGGCACTTGATCCCCAATGTGGCAGTGTTGAAAGGTGGGGCCTTTAGGAGATGATAGGATTGTGAGGGCCCTGCCCTCATGAATGGACTAATTCATTGATGGGTTAATGGATTAATGGGTTATCATGGGTGTGGAGTGGCAGCTTTATAAGCAGAAAAAGCAATGATGTGAAAGTGTTCTTGCTATTCTCACCATGTGATTGCCTGCATTGCCATGGGACTCTGCAGAGAGTTCCCACCAGGAAGAAGGCCTTCGCCAGATGCACCCCCCTGGACTTTGGACTTCCCAGCCTCCAAAACTGTAAGAAATCGATTTCATTTTCTTATAAGTTCCTCAGTTTCAGGTATTCTGTTATCAGTGACAGAAAACAGGCTAATACAGTAGTTTCCTAGGGCTGTCATAATGGTGTGCCACAAACTGGGTGACTTAAAACAACAAATTAATTTTCTTACAGTTCTGGAGGCTACAAGTCTGAATTCAAGGTGTTTGCAGGGCCACTCTCCTTCCTTGCCTCTTTGTAGCTTCTGGTGGCCCCAGCCCTTCCTTGGCTTGTGCATAACTCCAGCCTCTGCCTCCATCTCTACATGGCCATCTTCTCCTTGTGTGTCTTAACATCATCTTCCCTCTGTGCCTGTCTGTCTCTGTGTCCAAATTTCTCCTTTTTATAAGAATACCAGCTACATCAGATTAGGATCCTCCATCCTACCAGTGAGCTGGGGTGGGGATAGTTGGGGCCCCAGTGTCCTTGGCCTGCCGTGCCTGGGGCAGAGCCTTCACCTTAGAAGTAGGGGCTGGGTAGGGAAGGGATCCTCCATCCTCCTGGCCTCATGTGCCTGGAATAAAGACAGCTCCTGTAACACAGAGCTCAGGGGAATGAGACATGCCTGCCCATCTAAGGGTGAAACTAGTTTCACTACAACACTGGGAGCTGGGGTAGAAAGGACCCTCTGCTTTCTGGCTGCACCTGCCTGGAGTACAGCCTCTATAAGTGGAGTTGGGGGATGGGGTGGGATCAGGCTACAGCTCTAATGTCACAACCTCTCACTGTTCTTACTGAGATGTAGTCAATTTTCCTGAATCATGTTCTCCATTTGATATTTGCCCTTAGGATGAGCTGTTCCTACCACCATCCCAGAAGGCTGTGTCCCCTTGTTGGGTCTTTCTGCTGAGGTTCCACTTAGTTGATTTTTGATTGTGAGCTGCTCATCTTCCTTGGGAAGTTAATTATGGTGATTTTCTGAGGGCTGCAATGATGGTTCCTCCTTGCAGGGAGGGTTTGGATTTTCTCCTGCTGGGGCCTGTCCATGGCCAGTTTAAGCTGAAATGTAACCTGGGGTTTCCCTGAGTTGATCCAGGTCATGTGGATTTGGGCTGTGAATCCACAAGAAGGTCAGCCTGTGGTTACGACTTCTCAGAGGGGGTTCCTCCTGCTGCGGGGGGCCCAGGTTTCATTCCTTCCTGTTGGCCAAGAGTGAAGAGTTATGACTGGATGTGAAAGTCTGTCTGCTTATCTCCTCTGTAAGGATATAGTGAGGCTTGCATAGGTTTAAAAAAATCCACACCATAGCTGTAGGTGGTGTCATCAGAAGCCTTGGGCCATGACCAGGTGTCTACCTCCTGGGCTGTCATCCAGGCTGCCGCTGACAAGCTGTGGGATTTTGGGTGAGTGGTGCAGCGTCTCTGATCCCATTTTTATGGAAGGAAGGACACACACTTTGAGGTGGCTGTGGGGACCAAGTAGGCTTGTCCTTGTGAGACCCCAGCTGCATCTGAGGACAGTCCAACTGGAAGTTGGGGACAGTGTTCCTGTGTCCAAGGTTCTGGGTGCTGTGTGAGTCCTGGTCGGCTTTGGAAGGTGAAGGAGGCCCCAGCATGGAGCTGACTGACCGCTGGGGGGAAAGCCAGCCTCTGCAGACTCCCGCCGCTTCCTGGAGTGTGTGGGGGATGACAGGGAACAGGGCTGACCCTCCAGATCACCCACCTGCCTTCCCTCGGGGCCATTAGTTCCTTTGCCCATAGCTCAGGAAAATTCAACCACTAGGATCCTGGGGTTCTTCTCGCATTTATGGAGCAAACACTGTTGGGGACCTCCAGGTGCCAGGCCCAAGCTGGGGGGAGAGGTCACACATGCACGTATGCATGTGTGTGCACTTGTGCAACGGGGTGCAGTCAGGACCAGCCCCCGAGGGCGTGAGGTGCGGGAGGGGCGGGGGAGGGTGGTTCATTCTCCTCCTGGGGAGATGGGGGTGGCCATTCCCAGTGGGAGAAACAGGGCAAGGCCCAGTGAGCGCCTCGCTTTTGCTGGAGGATGGGATGAGAGATGGGGACAGGGAGGAGCGAGCCAGGAGGGTCTTAGGAGGTGTGAGGGAAGACAGCAGGCCCAGGCACAGGTGACTGCTCCAAAGCTGTGTGACCCTGGATGAGACACTTGACCTCTCTGTGTAGTGGATGTTATAGCGCCCCTTGGGGCTTCTGTGAGGCCTGAGAGAGAGATGACAGTGGTCTGGGGGCTGGGGGAAGTACAGGGCTGGGCTTCAGGGGCCTCCCCCTGCCATGGCCTCAGCGAGCCTGCACATATGCTGCTGGGAACTCCCCCACTGCTGCTGGTGTCTGGCCGTCTCCTGGCCATTGATGAAGCTGCCTTGCTTTGGGCGCCTGGGCCCCGTCTTCCTCTTGTCGCAAGCCCTGCCTGCCACCTGGGCAGCTCAAGTCCACTTGGGCAATCCTGATGGGGCCTGTGCATTTCTTAACAACCTCCTCCCCATGGTGGCCTGGGTTGTGCCCTTCGCCAGGTGAACGCAGCCTCCCCACCAGGGCTGGGCCGAGCCGCATGATGCATGTAGCTTCTTGTCCCGCTTGCTGCATGTAGCCTTGCCCTACTGTCTCGTCACTCTTCTGTCCTCCAGAAGCACTGTTGTGGGCTTGGAGCCACCTCAGGGGTGACCTGCACAGCCTGTCCCTGAGCGAGGGCCCCAGGCTGCATGCTGTAGGTGGGGTGGACCTACTCGCCACCAGTGCTCTTAACCCTGTGATCCCAACACCTCGACCCTCCCTGTGGCCTCGGGCCCTTGTGTGTGAACCAAGGGGCTCTCAGGGTCTTCTCTCATGTTAGGGTTAAGAGGCCTGTGATCTCTGGAGTGGCGCTGCAGTCTGGTGGGGTGGGTCATTGCCCCAGAATGTGATTGGATCTGAACCTACCATTTCCTTATTAAGGCATTTTTCCAGCACTTGCTCGGGCCCAGGGGAGCTGCATACAGAGGAAGAGTTCAATCATTCGTCCTTTGGCAAGTCTCTGCTAAATACGGGAAAGCAGTGAACGTTTAGCAAATGCCTGCAGCAATAACACTGCAAGACATAGCAGGGCTCTACACACACACACACACACACACACACCAGGACACACACACCAGTACACAGACAGCAGGGCCGTATACACACACAACACAGCAGGGCGGTGTACACACCCATTAACACAAACACACCAGGACACATGGCTGGGCTTTCCCTTGATTATATGATGAGAGCAAAAGCAGGGGTCAGGTGGAGGAAGTTTAGGATCAAGGAGGTCTTGTTGCCTGGAAATGCGATGGCCACAGGGATGGGCGGGTCCTGAAGGATAGGTGGGCATTGCTCCATAGGAGGGAGGATGGTCCAGGTGGGCAAATGCGTGGAGTGAAGGCATGAGGTGGAGGGTACGGGGTGTTTTGGTGGGCAGGGTAAGGGCGATGGGGAAATCCTGGGGTGAGGAGCCTGGGCCAGACCCTAAGAATGACCAGAGGCCTTGTCCCTGTTGCTGGGAACAAGAATCCTTACAGTGGCCTCAGCCTCTGGCCTTCCAGAACCTGAAGAGGGCTTTGGCAGAGCCGAGTGGACCTGACTACCTAGAGTCCTCCTCTGCTGCCCTGGCAGGTCTTGGAATGGTCAAGACCTTAGAGTCCTTCTCAGGACGAGTTCTGGATGCCCTCCCCTAACCCTAACCCTAAACCCTAACCCCAACCCCAACCCTAACCTGGGTGATGGGCCCTCAGACCTCCTGCCACTGGACACCCTGCTGTGAGACGCAGTGGAATTCCCACGGCTGTCCCCTCTCCAGGTGGGTGTCCCCGAGCAGGCGGCTGCAACGAAGCACACATGCTGGAGCTGCTGTCCCAGTGTGGGCAGGCCTTTGCCCACATGATGCGCAAGGTGGATATGTGGAAGTGGTGCGACCTGTCTCAGTTCATTGCGTGAGTCCGGCTCTGCCCATGGGCCCGCCTGCTGCGCTGCCCACCTGCACCCCAGCCATGCCCCGCCCAGCCCCGCCCACAGCTCCAGCTACATCAGCCCATGCCCCGCCCACGCCCCCACTCTCTGCCGGCGTCACCTGTGCTCCGCAAACCCCATGGTCCCTTGTCAGCCTGCTATCTCCCATCCCGCCCCCTCACGCTCACCTTCCAGCAATTGGATGCTGCCCCACACACTCCTGCTTCTGCCTTTCCTCTGTGTTATGGGTCTGGGAACACTCCCCGATGCCTGCTTCCCCTCCTGGGCGTCTTGCCCTGGGGAGTGCCCTGCCTGGGGGGTGTCCTTCCTGGGAGGGTGCCCTGGCTGGGGGGGTGTCTTTCCTGGGAGGGTGCTCTGTCTGGGGGAGTGCCCTGCCTGGGGGTTGCCCTGCCTGGGGGTGTGCCCTGTCTGGGGGGGTGTTTTTCCTGGGGGGGTGCCCTGCCTGGGGTGTGTCCTTCCTGGGAGGGCATCCTGACTGGAGGGGTTCCCTGTCTGAGGTTGCCCTGCCTCTCCTCATAGCCTGGGCTGCGTAGAAATTGTGGTGTCTGTGTCTTTCTTCTAGCACCAGCCTGGGCTGGGTCTGAGGTCAGTGGCCAGGGGGCACTATAGAAATTGGGTCCCATCAGTTTCTACCAGTTGTGATGGGGACATGTCACTGCTGAGGGCTCTGTGTTCTGGAAGCTTCCAGAGTATCTTGGTCCATTTTGTGTTGCTATAACAGAATTCCTGAGACTGGGTCATTTATAAACAATAGACTTTTATTTTGCTCACGGTTCTGGAGGCTAGGAAGTCCAAGATTGAGGTGCCAGCATCTGGTAAGGGCTTTCTTGCTGTGTCATCCCATGGCAGAAGGTGGGAGGGCAAGAGAACACTCTCAGGAGAGGGAGGAAGGGGGCTGGACTCATTCTTTTATCAAGAGCCTACTCCAGAGATAGCTAATCCACACCCATGATAGCAGTGTTAGTCCATAGATCACCTCTTAAAGGTCCCGCCTCTCCACACTGTTGCATTGGGGATTAAGTTTCCAATACAGGAACTTTGGGGGACACGTTCAAACCATAGCACTGAGCCTCTTATCTCCTGGGTCACACTTTGCATTACATGTCAAGACGCATCATCCTCTTACCTCCTTGGAAATTGCCCATGGGCCACACTGCTCTCTGCCCCACCCCACCCCATCCCACCTCCCACTGTGCCATTTCAGCTTTGGAGACCTACTGGTGGCTACTGGCAGACCCAAGATGCCCCCAGTGGAGACACTGCCCAGGGGCCTTCCCTGCATAGCCTACCTGGCTCTGGGTCTGCTTCACCCCCCAGCCCCCTGGCCCCTGTGCTCTCCTGTCTTTACGGCTGTTCTGGTGGCTAGCTTCTGTGCCCATTTCCCCAGCAGACAGTGGCTCACTAGGGTGGGGCCCACATCTATAGCCCTAGAGTAGAACTGCCACACCGTCAGTGTAGAGAGACTGTTTGCTGAACCAAATGGGTGGAGTTTCTGAGTCTGCTGGGAGTGGTGTGCTGAGGAGGCGGGACGGGGTATGGCTAGGCATTTTCTTGTCCTTGGAGAGACATGAGGAGGCTTCTGAAGGAGGCAGCCTGGACACTGGCCCAGAGTGGACTCGTGGGGTGGGGGGTCAGGGAGGATGAGCTTGGAGCTTCTGGTCTCACTCCTGTCTGTAACTGGCTAAAGCCTCGGTAGGGAGATTGTTTAAACAGATCTCCAGCAGCCCACGACGGGGAGGACAGCAGTGGAGGCAACAGGAAAGGGGGAGCTGGGAGTAGCCAGGTCTATACTGCACAGGCCTCTCGACACCCAGCCTGGCAGTATCAGGCACCCAGACAGCCATGTGAGAAGCAGTGAGGTGTCCGGAGCCCTCCTGCACCCCAGCCAGACATGGGTGGTGTATTATTAAAGCTGGGAGACCGAGGGTGTCTGGGCCTCCCACACAACGGGGAGTGGGCACCGTGCCCCAGAGAGGGAGGCTGGGGAAATCAGTGGACACCCACCCTCTTCTTCTGTTGGTCCCAGGAGGGTGGTCCCGGGGGCAGGGCTGGAGCCATCCTTCCTGACGGGTGAGACCAGCCACGAGGAAAGACCTGGAGATAGCGACCTTCCGAAAAGCTCCGGTGACAATCCCCTCCACAGTCTCTGAGTGTTCCATCCACTCTCAGTCCCCACGCCCAGTCATGAGCTGCCAGGAAGGGTCCCTGGACATGTGATGAAAGGCTCTGACCCTGAAGACAGAGGCCAGACATACGGAACCCAGCAACCCAGAGACCTGCGGCAAGAAGAAATCTCCAGCCGTCACCATCAGGATCTTCAAACAGACAAACTAATCCTCTCATGCAACGGGAAGGAAAGCACTCTGGGAACAAAGAAACAGCCCTGGAAAGTACAAGTGTGATAGGAATGAAAAACGGAGCAGAAGGATTGGAAGATGGACCGAGAGGAAATCTCCTAGGAGTAGGAGAGAGAGGACTGTTGGCAGCCAGAGGTTAGTCCAGGTCTAGCACCAATGTAGGAGGAGTTCCAGAAAGAGAGAACAGAGAATGGAGGGATTCAGGGTCCTTTCCTGGCATCCAGCCTGCTAGGCCCTTCTCCTTCCCATCCTGGGCTGTGGGTGCATTGTCTTTAGGGACAGTGTTCTGGGG
>NW_007726829.1:422220-427589 GCF_000696425.1 Galeopterus variegatus
GGCCCTTCTCCTTCCCATCCTGGGCTGTGGGTGCATTGTCTTTAGGGACAGTGTTCTGGGGAGCCAAACTGGTGGGGGCATGTCGGGGGCTCTGAATGGCCCAGGGATTGAACACTGTAGTCAGTTCCCAGTTTTCTTGAGAAGCACCGGGCATGAGCTTTTTGTGTGTGGCCTGTGAACCGATCCGCAGAGACAGGTGCCATACTCAGCTGTGCCCCAGAGCCTGGCAGCCAGGTGGGCTCACCCTGACACCTCATGGAGCTCCTGCCCTGAGCCAGGCGCTTGCTGGGGTGTATGGACTTCAATTCATTTGGTCCTCTCATTTGGATAAGTATTACTAACTCCATTTACAGATGAAGAAACTGAGGCTCAGAGAAGATAAGTCATGTGCCCCAAATCACAATGGTCAGTGGCTGACCTGGGGCTGGAGAGACCTTGTCATGTGGGCCCTGCAACCTGAGCGCTAAGCACTATACATGCTGTCTTCTCGGATCACCCCTGCCCCATGGGCTTCGTCATGCACCCCAGCTCTGGCTGGGAGTGGACTTTGGGAACAGTGGGGGCTCTCAGCCCTGCCCTGCCTCCTCTCGGGGCAGTTCTGGGGCTGCATACCACTCACCCTGCCCCGTAAGCTAGCTGTCCACAGCAAGTCTTCCATGGGGTCTGTTGGCTCATCTCGGCCCTGGGGGTGGTTGTTGTGGGTGGCATTCCTGGGTAGCAGTTCAGCGGAAAGGCCTTGGAGGCATGGTGGTGTTTGGCGGCTGCTCGGATCCCAGATCAGCTGGTGGGGAGGAGTGGGCATCAGGCCCCGAGTCTGGGGCCCTGTGGCGAGATGAGGTTTGCCCATGGGCCTGGCTGTTGTGGTGCTCCCAGAGCCTGCACACGTCCCAGTGGCTGCATCTTAGCTGAGGCCCAGGACAGCCTATGGCTCTGGACACAGATTCCAGACTGTTCCCTTGCTCCTGGCTCTTCCTTGCTGAGGTTACCTGGAAAGGCACACGTGCGGGTCTGAGCTGCATTCCAGCTGAGAGCCAGCCTTGGATCAGTCAGGGGCCAGGCTGGGTTACCGCGCCTGGGCTGCCCAGATCCTGAGCAGGAGGGATGGGCACCTGGAGGGCAATGGGCCAAAATCCAGACTGATGATGTTCCATGCAGGAAGCTCCTTGCAGGAAGTGGCTCCTTCCTGTTGACGGGCCAGGTTGGTCGCTCCCTCCAGGGACACCACTGGAAGGAGGAGGTGGGCCACTCCCATGTTCCCATGGTGAAGCCAAGGCAGGGCCCCTAGCCCTCCTGTGTCTGTCCTCATGCAGCACAGGCCCTGTGTGGAACTGGTGGTGCCTTGTCAGGCATCTGCCTGGCTTCCTTCAGGGCATACTGGATGGGTGGCTGGGCCAGCCTTGGCATTGCAGACCCAATGGCAGGGAGGTCACCACCTCCAGAGGCTGCTTGTTGCACCCTGGGCCAGGGGACCGTTGGGAAGTTGCTCTTTACATTGGGCTGAACTCTGGGTTGTGATAGCTGTGACCCTTAGTCAGCCATGAGGCTCATCCAGAGCCTGCCTGCTTAGAAAGACATGGCGCATCATGGATGGTTACCTGAGTGCCCTTCCCATGTGATTGCACCGACAGGGAGACCCCCAGGAGGGGGCTCCCATGTGTCCNAGTGGTTCACAGGCACAGATGACCCTGTGGCTGGGAATGTGGAAGTGACTTTTCCAAGGCCGCGCTGCAGGCAGGAGGCCACCAAGTGGGATGGAACCCAAACCAACCCTGCCCGTCCTCCCGGGCCCGGGGTCAGGTGGGCATGAGGGGTTGTGGGCAGAGCCTGGATGTCATGCCCTCTGCTTTTGCAGGTACTACGAGAGTTTCACCAACTGCACCCAGATGGAGACCAACATCTCAGGCTGCTACTGGCCCAACCCCCTGGCCCAGGGCTTCATCAGCGGCGTCCACAGGCAGTTCTTCTCCAACTGCACCGTGGACAGGGTCCACTGGGAGGACCCCCCGGACGAGGTTCTCATCCCGCTGATTGTCGTGCCTGTCCTGCTGACAGTTGCCATGGCTGGCCTGGTTGTGTGGCGCAGCCAGCACACTGACAAGCTGCTGTGAGGGCCCTGCGAGATGGAGGGGCCATGCCTGGCAGCTGAAGAAAGTTCCCCTGGGCTGGGAGAGCTGGTGCACACTTGCCCGTGTTTGGCCAGGCTGGGCATCCTACCCGGTCACAGGCCGACCCTACCCTCCCAGGCCGACCTGGTCCTGGTGGCTAGTCTGCCGCCTGGCTGCAACTCAGGCTGCCCACCCAAGCTCTTCCCTCTTTCTTGGGCCAGTGGAAAAAATTGTGATGAGGCCAGAGCTCGTGTGTGGGGCACAGAAGTCATCATCTGCTGCACCCCACGCTCCCTCCGGCTGGGGTGTCTGGCCCAGGTTTCTAGGCCAGTTTTCAGTATACAATCCCACCCAGCCTCAGCCCTAGCCCAGGCCCCAACCCACCTCCAATCCTGAGCCAGATCCCATCTCTTTCCCTGCTCCTAATGCCATCTCCTGTCCTGACCCTGACCCCATATTCTGCTCTGACCCTGATCTCATCTTCGGCCCTGTCGCTGACCCCACCTTCAGCCCTGGCTCTGGCCCCATCTCTTGCCCCAGCCCTAGCCTCTGACCCCACTTCCAGCCCTGTTGCTGACCCCACCTCCAGGCCTGGCTCTAACTGCACCTCCTGCCCTAGCCCTGACCCTGACCCATCTTCTGCCCTAACCCCACGTCCACCCCTGACCCTGACCCTGACCCCATCTTCTGCCCCAGCCCTGGCCCCTGTCCACACCCAGTGGAAAGGGCAGGTGCGGGCCTTGGGAAGACCCTTTCATGTTGTGGACCCCTGAGCCCTTCTGGTGGGGAGACCAGGCACACTTCAGGCTGGAAGGCTGGGAGATGGAGGGACAGCCTGGGGCTACCAGGAGCTGTTCATGGCCTGCAGATCTGCCTGTCTGTCCCATCACGATTCTGCAACTGCTGTGGACTGTGCCCATGACCAGAGGCTGGAGTGGGGTGCATCAGAGCCTGTGTAGGTGGGGCAGGGGCCTCCTTCCTTACGGGATCCCCTGTGAGCAAGGTGCAGTCTGGAGTGGGTCCTGTGCACATATGTACTCTGTTGGCCTCTGTCTGTGCTTTGTCTGAGTAAAGACTCTTCCTACTTCTGGGATTTCCTGTTTTATTTCAGGGTATTCAGAGATGGTGGGTCTCATGGCCTTGAGGATTCCCTGGTACCTATTTTACAGAGAAGGAACAACTGAAGTTCCAGTATCCCAGAATGCCAGAGCTCAGGGGGCTCAGAGAGCTTCACATCAGGGGCATGTGGGCTGGACAGGAGGGGGGGATTGGTCATCCTGCTTGTAGCCGCCTGGGGCATTTCCCGCCCCTGACCCTGAGGTTTGAGGATGAAGGAGAGGACTTATTTCTCCTTGGTTTCCTCTTTGAGGCCACCTTGGGCTTGCCAGGACCCCCACCTGGTGGGTTTTCTGGGGTTGGGGAGGCCCTGCTGGGTCTGGCTGTGGGCAGATGCTGGTCTGGAGGCCCAGCTCTGTGGATCTGTGTCTTCCAGATGTCCTCTTGCTGTGTGTGGAGGCTGGAAAGACCCTGGCAGTTCTTGTGCCTTTAGAGGTTCTGCTCCCCTTTGATACCCAGGCATGCAGGTCCTGGCATTGGGGACCTGCCTGGGGGATGCTGCTGGAATGGAGGCCTGGGTGTCCAACCTGTGCCTGCCCCGTGGGGGACACAGTGTAGGGGACAGAATCTGAGTCTACTCTATGTTCTTGAGGCAGCTTCAGCTGAGAAGTGAAAGGTCATGATCTGTACCTGGACCAGCTGGGTGAGTCTGGGCATATTTCCCACCACCTTGGCTGGCCATCTCTGAGATGGGACACCATGTGCCAGATGACATGACCCATGTGAATTTAGGGAGGTCAGAGCATCCACAGGCTTCAGACCATCTGTTCTGTACACGGTCAAACGTTTCAAGTAGTTGCCTGTTCTTGAATGGTGTCTTGGGGGGCTGGGCTGCTGTTGTTGGGGGCAGCCCTGCCCTCGGCCTGCCTTGGGCCTCTCCCCAATTTTGGGTGCTCCCCTGGAGCACAGCTTGAAGAATTTTGAAACCGCCATGCCACCTCCTGGATCCCATAGAACCCGGGCTCTGAACAGGGGAACTGAGTGGGTGAGTGAGCCTGGAGTCACCTTCCTGGCCTCCTCCCAGTCTCACGGGCATGTGTCACAGTCTCAGGATGCTTTTAGGACAGTTGGCTGTTAGGTGCTGACCATATGTTGGTGGGCTTTGATCCACCTGTTCCCTGGGCCCAGGGTCCTCTGTGTTGTCGAACCCCTTCCTGGGCTCCTGGTGTGGCTGGAAATTCAGAGCATGAATGGCTGACGGGACCACTGGACTCGCACAACACGCAAGCCATGTGGGGCATGGCAGGGAAAGATTCCAAGCGAAGGAGCCACCTGGGCGCAGGTACTCAGGTGTGACAAGGTCCACAGCAGGTGCGGTGGAGCAGGATGGCCTGTGGGAAGGTGGGTCAATTGCAAAGGGCCTTCATTGCCAGGTTAAAAGTTTGAGCCCCCTTAGTATAAATGTACCCAAATATATCATACCCCATAATCATGGCTCAATTAAGAAAAATACATTAAAAAGAGAAAAAAGAGAGAGAAATAGAGAGTAGGATAGTGGTTACCAGAGGCGGGGGAAGGGAGAGGGGAGGGGAAAGATTGGTAGGCAGGTACAAAGTTGCAGAGTGACAGTTATATGGGAAGAATAAGTTCTGGTGCCCTAGGGTGACAACAGCTAACAATATCGTATTGCGTAGCTCAAGATAGCCTGAAAAGAGGATCCTGAATGATATAACCACAAAGAAATGATAAATGTTTAGATGGTAAATATGCTAACTCTTCTGATTAGATCACTGTGCAATATCTGCACGCACCGAAACAACAAGCTGTACCCCGTAAACGTGCAATGAAAAAAATAAAGGTTAAAAAAAAAAGTTTGTGTTCCCTTCTGTGGTGGTGTTGCTTGCCTGTTGTTAGCCACTTGCCATCAATCCACATCTATCGGGGCAGTCCCCTGCCTCCTGGCCCCACTCAGCTGTCCCTGTCCCTTCTGGGCTGTCACCGCATGGGCAGGGAGCCCTTGGCAGGGGGCTTCTGTCACTTACTTCCTCATCTCCAGGTGTAACTGGGGGCCTGGGCCTGGGAGGTGCCAGTGAACGTGGACGGGCGAGTGCGTTTCTTACAGAGCCCTGTGAATTGAGCCTGCTAGACTTAAATCTAGAATTTAATGTCTTTCTTCTTAACTAGGATTTGAAAATACTGTCACACAAT
>NW_007726829.1:428225-431224 GCF_000696425.1 Galeopterus variegatus
CTTAAATCTAGAATTTAATGTCTTTCTTCTTAACTAGGATTTGAAAATACTGTCACACAATTTTTCATGCTCAAGTAGTAATCATGGTTGTGTGTTTCTTTGTAATCCTTATCCGTACACGCATAACATGCTGATGTATTTATTTTAATGAAATGGAAATACCTATATTATATTTTCTATTTTATAAGCAATGCACATTCATTGCAGGAAATTATGAAACACTGGGGAAATATAAAGCAGAAAATAAAAATTGTCTGTAATCCCAACACTCAGAGATGATACCGTATATGCAAACATTCTCCCTTCTCTATCCTCTGTCATATCTATATCTGTCTATAAATCATGTATTTATTATATCTTTCTATCTACTCTGTCTATCTATCTATCTATCTATCTATCTATCTATCTATCTATCTATCTATCTATCTATCTATCTATCTATCTATCTATCTACCTACCTACCTACCACACACACATTTCCAGAATCTTTGTTTAGGCAAATTACGACAGGAGTTAACATTTAGAATTTACAATATACTACGGTGACTATTTCTGATGACTATTGTTTACAGCTGTTGGGAGCTAAATTTGAATTCTGTAAGAAAATGGAAGACATCCACGTGTTTGATCTTGTTCCTGAATTCAGAATGAAATTGTTACCAAAACCCCAAAGGTCCGTTTGCTCACTGCTCAGTAGCCAATAATTGAGAGACAAGAGTTGGTGTAAGGAAACGTGGCCTTTAATCAGGAAACTGGCAGCCTAGAGAAATGGTGCACTTATGTCTCAAAGACCATCTCTTCCTCTCCCAATATTGCCAAAGGGTTTTATAGGGGTCTCTGGTGGAAAGCTGACTCATGGTGACCAAGCAGGGACGTGCAGACATGCTTAAGTGTTTCAGACGATCGTCAAGGAACTTCCCGTGGGAGTTGACCAGTGTCATGCTTCGTTCTCCATGGGCACAGTTCCTGTTATTCTCAGATAAGATCAGGTTAGTAAGCTAGTAAAGAATGGCCACTGGGTTCAATAATTTTCCCTTTAATTATTTGTATACAATGTGAGAGCAAGAGTCATTGTGTTTTGGCAGTTAGCTGCAGGCTATGTCGTTTGGGTTACAGGAGAGAACAAGGTTTTAAATTCAAAGGCTGAACAAACTGACCTTACAGAGGTGAGATGGAATCATAGAATGTTCACGTACATATCCAGGGTATATCCAAGGGCCACCTTCCATCAGCAGCTCCTACCCCATCCACTTTCCTTCTTAGCATGTCCTGACTCTGTCCTCCCCCAGCGCCCTTGCAGGCCTTGTTTGGGCCCTTGTGTTCTGTTCCTGGATCATCCCAGCAATCTGTCCCACCCAGTCTCACTGCTCAGCTGTCGTTTCACATGCTGTAGAGACTTTCCTGCCTCAACACAGTTCCTTGGTTCCTATGGATGAAGCTCAAAGCCTTCTTCACGTCTCACGGTCCTCCTGCCTCATCCCTATCCTGCTGAAAGGTGCTCCCAGGACATACCCAAGGAGATGTTCCAACCCCATCACATATGGCCATCTCCTACGGCCAACACGTTTGCTGTTTTTGTCAATTTCAAAACAAAACAAAACAATTGATTCAAAGCTTGCTCCAAGATAATGAAATAATAGTTGCCTAAAAATACAACAGAAATGACCCAATGTTGCTTGACCCTAGCAACACACAATTGAGACAATGGATATACCAAGGAGCCTACCAAGAACACCAGGAACATGAACGGGACCCATGGGATGTGTGTTCACGTAAGGTGCAAGGGGTGACAAGGATCTGTGTGTGAAAATGTGGACACGTGTCAGGTTAATATTCTAAACCTCTTAGTTGGATGTGGAATATTCTGTTCCACACACCTAACTGATTTACCTCCTTGGGGACTGTCTCCTCCCGCTATAGAAATTATCATAACTTGTCCCACTGAGATTAGCTTCATCTGGATACTGTGGATATGGGATTGTGGCAGACCTGCTCTGGGCTGAAGTGGACCCCAGGCCCAGGAGCACCCTGTGTTTCGAGGCTGAGTCCTCAAAGACTTGCTGAGCTGCCCAGCCCTGGGCAGTTTGCTTTGTAGGATTGTCGTGTCACCAGCCAGTAACAGAGGCCCTGAGAGCACAGGCGAGTGGGAACTCCATAGTTTGGTGCCCACCTACCCGAGATTTGTGGTGCCAGATCTGGCCAGAGGAGGGGGTGGGGACAGGGGCCTGGTGCCTGGAACAGAGCCCGAGCAAGCTGAAAGCAAGCCGCTGTCTGGAGCTGGTTGTGGCTTTGCTGTTGCTTTTACACTGGGACTGGCTGGGGTGGGGCTGGTGGTGGGGTGCTATGGGCTGAGTTGTGTCCCCCCACCCAAAGCCATATGTTGAAGTCCTAACTCCCAGGACTTCAGAATATGATTGTATTTGGAGACAGGGACTTTAAAGAGGTGATTAAAGTAAAATGAGGTCTTTGGGGTGGACCCTGATCCAATTTGACTGGTGTTCTTATAGGAAGGGAGATTAGGACACGGACACACACAGAGGGACGACCCATGTGAGGACACAGGGAGAAGATGACATGCACAAGCCTAGGAGAGAGGCCTCAGAGGAAACCCACCCTGCCCACACCTTGATCTCCGACGTCAGCCTCCAGAACTGTGGAAGAATGAATATCGGTGGTATTTGTTCCGGCCTCCCTAGCAGCAGGATGCAGTGGGGCTGTTTAGGGCAGAGCAGTCCCCACTCCCCTTTCTGGTCCCCCTCACTGCTAACTTGTAGGGTACCTGGGCACAAGTCACCATGCCTGTCTGAGTTTACTTCTTCAACAGTACAGCAGGACAGATGTGCTCTACAGGTTTCTGGATCAGGATCCTGAAACCCGAGAGTGAGATGGTCCCTGCCCCTCGTGGCTTGTAACCTTGAGGAAGACATTAGGAACCATACGCTCAATCAGGGATCAACGGCAGAAGCTTCGGGAAGGACAATGCTCATATGTTTTTTTTT
>NW_007726829.1:431759-463412 GCF_000696425.1 Galeopterus variegatus
TTTTTTTTTAAAGGAAGAGTAAATGAATAAAACACCAAGTATAACTGAAGACCAAAGTGGATAGTTGAATTCTTTTTGAGATTTAAGCACCTGCCACAGGGTTTAGGAACCACAGTCAGAAAGGAATTGAGGGATCTGCTCATCCCAGTCGTTACCTGGCCCCGAATCAGCCTCAGGCAGCTCCAGCAGCACCTCAGCTGGTGAACAGAACCCTCCAGAAGGGGCTCAGGGTTCAGGGACAGAGACGCTAAGCAGTTAGGGAGATTCTGAACTCTATTTCCTCTTCTTTCTTCCTTGCTCCTTTCCTAAAAGTGAATTCTTCAATTCACAGGACGTGTTGGGGGGACACCAACAAGGGGTGTTGGGGAGACAGCTTCCTGTCCCTATGAGAGACCCTGGCATGGAAGGGGTGGCTCAGGAGAGGGGAGCAGGCTGAGTCCCTGGGCCTGCAGGGAGGGAGGAAGAGGCGTGAGTGCGTGTGTGTGGGGCTGGGATGGGAAAGGGCTCTTGGCAGCTTCTTTAGCCAGAAATGAAATGGTTTCCTGACAACAAAGCTACCAGAGGAGGAGCGTGGGGCCCCGGCTTCCCGGAACCAACAACGGCAAATCTGTCCCGAGTGCTAACTGCCTTCTGAAAGCCTCGCTTAAGTGCCCTGCATCCTGTAATCCCACCACGACCCTCTGTGGCGGATTCTGGTTTTACTGCTGGTTTGCAGATGAGGAAACTGAGGCCTCAGCATGGTTAGGTAACAGCTCCAAGGCCACAGAGCTGGTCATTGGTGGAGAACAGATGAAACCCTGCTTTGATCTGCTTGCAGATGCCCGTGCTTTTAACCACCTCTGAACTGATCTGGGCACGAGAGAGTCACCCATGCCTCCGGACAGAGCAACGCGAAGGCCCACCCTCACCTCCACGGGGCCTGTGGTGCGGCCAGGCTCTGCCTCTCCATCCTGTGCAGGATCCCGTCTGAGTGCACAAGATCCTCTGCCACCTTTGGCTTGGGTTGTCCTTGACTTGGAGCATAGACGTGTCCACTCCCTCTAACCTGGTCCTAGACCTTAAAGCAGGGAGACCCAGGGGGATTGTCCAGCCCAGCATCCCTACCCTCATGACCGCTTATTTAAGGCCACCGAGGAGCAGCAGGGAAGCCAGAGCCTGTTCAGACTCTACTTCCCACCACTTTGTGCCCAATGCTCAAGTCTTTGCTTATGACATTCCCCCATCCCATTTTAAAGATGCACTAGGTCGGTTTTTGGGCATCAATCTGTCTGCAGGTTTCTCAGCATGTGACTGTCAGGTACCACCTGTGTCCCATGGTTGGCTGCAAGATATAACCCCACTCCCGGCTCCACTGTATGTTTTTAAACTTGTTTCTCTTCAGCTTTTATTTTTTTAAGTATTGTATGTATTTTGTAAGCTTCTATAAACACATTTTGCAGCTAGGAGAAAAATATATAAATAAACCAATAAATATGTAAATAAATAAGGTGGGGGATGATGGACTTGCTTTAAAGGAGGATTCTTCAATCTGGGATGTGTGTAACTCGGAGATTAACAAAGACCTCCTGAGGGATAAATACGCACTAAGAGATTTAAGTACATCGATTTCTAGATTCATAAGTTCCATGTGAGTTCCTTCCTAAAACTGATCTGCCTGGGGAGTTTGGTTAAGGGATAATGGGTGTATTATTTCCCTTTTACAAACACCTTTCTCCCACTTCACTCAGACCTCCCACCATTCTACATATTACGATGGGGCATGGCCCTAGGGGTGTTTCTAGGGCACTAGAGGGTCAATTCTAGGTCTTATTGGAGTTGGAAAAGTGAACGGTGTTCATGACTGGGTAGCACTTTCATTTGTAGGTTGGGTGATATAAAGTTTTTGCTTTCAACTCCAGGGAAAGGGGAACTAACAGATTCCTTATGAAGGGCTGGTGGGTGTAGAGTCTGGAGGTGGAAGAGAAGGTGGGGTGTGAATCCTCTGATTTTGTGGGTTTTCCATTGTCATGCAAGACCCTCCATTTCTCTTCTTTTTTTAAATTAATTAATTAATTAATTAATTAATTAATTAATTAATTTATTCTCTGTCAATCCCTTTCTACATTTTTTTCTTTTTCTTTTTTTGAATAGATTTTTGAGTTTTATTGAAATCTTACATGGACAAGAAATTGGAAATACAATTACATCAAGGAACAAATTGTCACGGCTTTGACATCTAGGCCAAACAAATTTTGTAGGGAAGATTTCAAAAAGGTGTGAAGTTATAACAATTTAAAAACACAGGTAACCTACTTCTAGGAATACAAAGCATACAATCATAGGTTATTTCCAATATGAGAAAACTTAAATTTGTTTTCTTTACTTTCTCTTTTTTTTCAGTATATACTCACATTTTTAAAGTCAATAATAATTCCTTAATACAATCAAACATTAAACACGTTTAAATTTCTCCAATTCTCTCCCCCTCCCTCTTTTTTCTTACAACTGATTTGTTTACATCAGGATCCAAACAAGTTCTGCTTGTACATTGGTTGCTATGTCAGCTGTCTCTTAAGTTTCTTTGGGTTCCCCTTTCATCTAATTTTTTCTCCTTTACTCCATAAAGTTTCCCAAGGTCTGGATTTGCTGCATCACAGTAGTGTCATTTAACATGTTCCACTGTCCCCTGCCTTTCCTGATGATTGGCTGCTGGATCCTGAGGTTTGGTCTCACTCAGGTTAGATTTGGCTTCAGAGGTTTATGTTCTTTTTTTTTTTAAGTTTATTTATTTATTAATATTACTTTTTTTTGGTACATTCTATGATATTGTTGCGGAGCAGCTGGGGGAGAGAGGGGAAAGGGGAGGAAGTAGGGTAGGAGAAGGAGGAAGGAGGAGGGGCTGGGTTGGGGCCTGTGGCACCCCCCTCATTCCTGCAGGGGAGACTAGAGGGCTTTCCGTGGTGGCTCGGTCATTGTTGGGCTGGGTGCAGATGTCAAAGGGTTGTGGCTTAAAGCCCTTGTCCCCCCACCACCCCAGCTCAGGAGCCCAGGGCACTTCCTGCAGTGGTTTGGTGGTTGTCACTGGGCTGGTTGCAGGTGTCAGGGGGCATGGCCTATGCCCTTGACCTCCTACCACCCTGGCTCTGGAGAGCCTGGGGCACTTCCTGTGGCAGCTTGGTGGTCGTCACTGGTTGGTTGTGGGTGTTGGTGAGGCATGGCTGAGACCCTCGGCTCCCCACATATGGGACTGGTTGTGGGTGTCAGGGCACATGACTGAGGCCCCCAGCCCTCCCCTCTCTGGCTTGGTAGCCCAAGGGACTTCCAGTTGTTCTAGGTTTTATGGGTGTTCTTTGGTGATGAGAGACCTTTACTAGTTAATATGAAACTTTGTCTCTGGTCTGTGGGTATTTTGTTTTTTCTTTCAGTTCACTGTTGGATTATTTGCTGTTGCCACTACTTAAACTCTGCACTGGAACTAAGTTGTTGTCCTTTGCCTACTTCTAAAATGGAGGAACTTCCTGTGGGGACCTGCACTTGAGCCCTGTGGTTGAGCTAAATTGCTGCTTTGCTGCTCATTCCCTGGGGAACGCTTTTTGTGAAGCTCAGGTTTTAATGGTTGACTTTATAGGTGCTTCTGGGACTTGTGAGATCTGGTACATTTGGGTTGTGTAGAAACTCTGGTCTGGGCCTGAGACTTTTCAGCAAACTGCACCCCCTGCAATTCCATATTCCTGATCAATGTACACTGAGTGGTCCTATGCTGATTGGAGGGCAGATCAGCTGTCCTTGCTATGTCCCAGTGTTCTCTGTGTGGGCCCATCTCCCCCACCACCCCCATTCCAAACACTTCCCATGAGACAGACCGTGCGCCGGACCCTTTTGGTGACTCACTGGCCTCTCAGTGGCTCCTTTTTTTCAGTTTTTGTGGCTCTTCACTCCTATGTGAGTCCACGGGAACCCTGTTAGTGGTCTTGCTAGCCTGGGGGCCACCAAGGCCCTCTTTTCCCCTGCTGCCTCCAAGCAGCTTCATCTGGAGGGCACAGCTGTGGCTTTTGCCAGCTCCTGCTCCATGCGCTCAGCAGCTCCAGCCTTAAAGCGGCTGGGATTCAAAATGGTCTGAGTGGTTTCTTTCTCTCATCGTGGCTTCTCCCTCCTTCATGCACTCTGTAGGTCTCTCCTCCTCTTCCCTTGAGCTCTAGTGGCCCCAGCTTGCCTGTTGTTCCTTTTTAATAGTTGTAAATTGGTTGATTTGTGGGAGACAGTGATGCTGGGGACTGTCTATTCTGCCATCTTGACCAAAGGCCCTACCGGCTACTGTGCCACATTCTTCCAAGCCGACACCAGAGAGAGGGTAAATGGGAATGAGGTCCCCTGCTCCCAGGCAAGGATGGATCCCCTCCTGAAGCTCCACACTAATGGCCTGGAAGACCTCCAAGCCGGCAGCCAGTACAGAACTGCCCAGTGTATCAATGCAAGCTGCCATTGGAATAACCGATCTGTTGTCTTGGTCAGAAACTATATTGAGCACTGATACTCCAGGATGTTTCTGCTCATTTTTTTCAAGAAGAGCTGCTTTGGCTTCTGAAGTGTTTAGTAAACAGGCAGCCAAAACCCAGCCTGGAGGAAGACATGACTTTGCCCCCGGGCGGCGGTGACGCGTGCTCAGGCTAGAGCTCCGACCCAGGGACCCCCGCGCGGTCCCCTCTCGGTTCCGGCGCAGAGTGTCCCGAGGCCGCGTGGGCCGAAAGGTAACACGAGGGACTCCCCGGTATCCCACGAGGCCCGCGGGGAGCAGCGGGGCGAGCGGCCCCGGCCCGGGAGCGAGGACCGGCCGGCGACTGAGTGGCCCGGGCCGGCTCTGGAAGCCCCCAGAGGCGTTTGTTCCCATTGCGTCCGATCGTCTCTTTGTGACGTTAGCAGGCATTGATGATTCCCCGCCCCCCTTTAAACATTCCCTTTCCAAACGATCCTTCTTCCTTCCCTTTGGCATTTTTTCTCCTCCAGAAGCTGGGTGTTTGCACAACTGTTTCTTTAAATCATGCTTTCCCTAAATGTGCATGCTGGCCCTGAAGTAGCAAGTCCTTTGAAACCACAGGATTTCAGGGTTGGGGTGATTTTAATCTTCCCAGGGTCCCTGGCCCTTCCCTGGACCCTTGAAGCCCCTTCCTCTAGGGTCTTTCCCTGGCAGGCTTTGTAGAGTAGGTAAGTCCCCTGCTGTGGTTTGTTGCTTTTTCTTTTACTGACAGTTATTTTGCAGTCTTGGCATTTTTTGGTTTCAATTAATGTCCAAGGTATGGGTTGGTGCAGAAACTTTGTAGTTTCAGAGTGTCCTGTGGTTGAAAATGTTAACACCCTTCTTTCTTTTATGGACAAAACAATTGGACCAGCAAATCAGCAAAGCCATGGAAGATTTGAACCGTACCATCCGTCAACATGGCCTGATTGATATTTGTAGAACACTATACCCAGCAACTGCAGAAACATTCCTGGCAAGAACATATGGCATCTTCAAAGGCAGACTACCTGAACATAAAAAAGATCTCAGTGGATTTCAAAAGTTTAGAGTCATACCTACTATATTCTCTGCCCACAGTGAAATTAAATTAGAAATCAACAACAGTAAGATATCTAGAAAATCCCCAAAATATTCAGAAATGAAGCAAAACTTTAAAAGAATCCATGGATCAAAGAAAAATCACAGGGTGAATCTTAGAAAATGTCTCACTTTAATGAAAATGAAAACACAGTATACCAATTGTGTGATGAGCCAGAGCAGAATTTAATGGAAATTTATAGCACTGAGTGCTGATATGAGAAAAGCAGCAACATTTTAAATTAATGATACGATTCATTTATCATTAATCATCAATTAACTTTAAGAAGCTAGAGGAAAAGAGCAAATTAAATAAAAAATTAGTAGAAGAAAAGAAATATTAAAGATAAGGGTGGAAATCAATGAAGTGGAATGCAGATGACTAGTAGAGTCATCAAAAACCCAAAAGTTGGGCCGAGCCCATGGCGCACTTGGGAGAGTGCAGCACTTGGAGCGCAGCGACGCTCCCGCCTCGGGTTCGGATCCTATATAGGAATGGCCAGTGCGCTCACTGGCTGAGCGCGGTGCGGGCAACACCAAGCCAAGTGTTGCGATCCCCTTACCGGTCACGAAAAAAGACAAACAAACAAACAAAACCCCAAAAGTTGGCTTTCAAAAAAGATTATGAAATTGACAGAAACCTAGCAAGACTGGTGTAAAAGGAAAAAAAATCCAAAATTATTAATATGAAGAAGGAGCAGAGCCATCACAATGAATCCTACAGACATTAGGAGGATAATAAAGAAATGTTATGAGCAAATTTATGCCAATAAGTTTGACAACTTAGATAGAATGAACAAGTTCCTGGAAAAACAGTTAATCAAAATAGGCACAAGAAATAATAGTAGATCTGATTTGTCTGGTAGCTAGTAAAGAAATTAAATTCTTAATAAAAAGCCTTCCTAGAAAGAAAATTCCAGAGCCAGACAGCTTCATTGGCAAATTCTGTTAAACATTTAAGGAAGAATAACACCCATCTTAAGCAAACTAATACAATAGAAGAGGAAGGATTGCTTTCTAACTCATTTTATGGGTCCAGCATAACTCTGATATCAAAACCTGACAAAGAAATTGCAAGAAAGAAAATTACAGAGCAATATTCCTCATAAGCATAGATGCAAAAGTCTTTAACAAAATAGTAGCAAATTGAATCCAGCCAAATATAGGAAGGATAATACACCTTAACCAACTGGGTATCATCCCAGAGACGCAGGCTGGTTTTGCATTAAAAAACAATCAGTGTAAACCAACCCATTCACAGAATAAAGGAGAGAATCCAGAGACATGGAAAACAAAATCCAACAGCCATTCATGATAAAACTTTCAGCAGACTAGAAATGAAAGGGAACATGCTCAGGGTGGAAGGCAAAAGGAGTGGTCTCTGTGCGGTGATAAGGTGAGCGGCCTCAGGCAGAGCCAGCCTGCGGCAGCTGCAGACACTGTCCACTCGGCAGACCTGTCCCTGCGGCAGAAGCTCCCCTGGCTTGCGCAGCCTCTCAGTGATGCTGGCTGTGAGCACGGCCCCGCCTGCGCCCTGGACTGGACTTTGCACTCCCCAATCCACTTGAAGAACACAGTGTCAGCTTCACTGGACTTTCCCCTGAGGACAGAATGTGCTGGCTTCAGTCAGAGCAGCCAGGCTGTTCTGCAGTCCCATTTGTCACTTTTTGTAAATAAACCCATTGGCCCCTGGTTCAGGCACCCGACCCTGTGGGCTGGTTGCTGTGACTTGACCCTTGCACATCAAATGTCTACACCTGCTGGTCTGGCGCCCCCTCTGAGGCCCTGCTCCCTGGCCAGTGGCCTTTCCCTCCTGCTGGGGCCAGCTTGGCTCTTCCTTGGTGGCATTTACCCTTGATGGTCTGAATCTGTTCTGTGCAGAGGGGCGACACAGTTGACCACAGCAACATTCCTTTTGGATGTCCCCATTACTGAAGTCTGGGTGTTGATGGCCAGCCTCCAGGGGCGTGCCCGGGGCTCTCTGCCTGGTGGTGCTGAGTATTGAGAAATTGCTTTTGTTACCATCTTTGTTTTTCCCCACAGGGACATCCCTATCTCTAAAGCAAAGAGGGAGGTGGCTTTCTCCAGCACCTTTCTGTTATCAACATGCTTGTCATGTCATGAGTTACTGAGTACTGACTATTGTGTAACTTAGACATTTTTCTATCAACATTTTATATGCCTCTATTTTGGGGAATATGATGCATTAGGATTATGATTATAAAATTGCCCAGTGATGTCAACGGATATTCTTCAAACCTACCCAGACTCAAGTGCAGTCTCCACAGGCAGAAATGACCTGTTTGGTTTTTCATTCTGCCCTAAACCAAAATGTCCTGAGAGGTTGGCAGGGAGCGTCCCGCCCGAGTGTGACTCAGATCCTACTTCCTCACGCATCTCCTGCCCGATGCCGCCTGCATCTCGGCTGTGTCCTGCATCCACAGCTGACGCTGTCTTCCTAAAACACAAGTCTCAAGATGCCACGCTCTGTCTGGAGGACCCCTCTGGCTCCCCTCTACCCACAAGATGAATCACTTCCTGAACGCGGGTTGTGTCCTCTGTCACTGGCCACCTTCCTCTGCATACCGCTCCCGGCCAACTCCAGCCTGCAGCCCTTTTCGCCTCCTACACGTGCCTGCTCTCGCGGGCCAGTCTCCGTCCCCCTCCCCCCCTTCTCTCACTCGTCCCTCAAGGTCCAGTTCCAACCACTGGTCCCCTTGAAGAGTCCCTGATGCCCCCGTAGAAACCTCTCCCGCCTCTCAAGGCTCCCATGTCGTTGTCTCTTAGCTCCATCTCAGGACCTTGTGTGGACCAGATAAGGACCTGCTGGTGACATCGATGGTCACAACCACCAGTGTGAGCTCTGGGTATGCCACAGGCACTGCCCTATGTGTGTGTGTGTATGTACCTTAAGTCCTTAGTCCCCACAAAACCTTATAAGGTAGATTCCTACTCTCACTGCTGTTTATATGACGAGACCACAACTTGCCCAAGGCCAGGCGACCCTGAAGGGGCAAAGCCAGGGCCCGCTAGAGGGTGAGCTTCTCAGGGATTAGTTTCTGTATTTCCAGCAACTGGTATGACACACAAAGAGGGTGCTCAGCAAACACTGTGGGTGGAATGCTGGGCCCATGCTGGGTGCGTTTTCCTACCTGCCATCTTCTCCCAACCTTGTAGGTAGCGGCCCGGGAGGACCTGAGCGTTGCGCCGGGTGCCCTCCCTCCCGGGGCAGAGCTCTTGCTAGAAGGCACACGGCCTCTTTTCTCATCTCATTTAAAGTCTTCTGGGTTAGCTATTCCCATTTAGAGCAAGAGTCTCCATCCCCACCACTGGGTGAGGCCCCGGTGCCTGCTCCTTGTTGCTGTGTGGGGGGCTGGCCTTGCAACACTCTTCGGGGCCCCTCTCACCTGGGAGGACAGAGACCCCTGAGTTGGGCAGGGGCTCATTGGCTCATTGAGGGCTGCTGCTTCTCATCCTTTGATCTCCAGCCTGATCCCCTAAGTTGTCTGAAAAGGAGGATGGCAGAGCTCCCTCTGAAGGTGCAGCTTGCTTAGGTTCCTAAGGCTGCTTCCTAAGGCTGGTCAAAGAACCCCAAATGGTTGGGGCTGGGAGGGCATTTTCCTGATTGCTGATGGGAATGTGGAAACTGGGGTCTGGGGAAGGCCAGGGACTTGCCAGTGCCCATCTTTAAATCCATTATGTTTTATTATTATTATTTTAAAGTCCCTGTCTGGGATGGGAAAGGCATGGTCTGAGTTAGCTCTCAAGGAAAAGCCATTTTCATCATTTTGCATGTTAGGACATTTGCTCCTGGCAGATCAGGGGAGTCAGGAATGCATCTTCCTCTGTGCAGAGGTGGGGACTGCCCCTGGCTCCTGCGAAGGTCATGGCACCTTAGGGCGCCCACGTCAGGGAGGGGTGTGAGCTTGGGGTGTCATGGGACGCAGGGGGCATTGGGGTTGTGGTTACTCAGTGGGTACCATGGCCCCGCCTTCTGGACAGAGTGGCAATACCATTCCATGAAGCAGGAGCTCTTTTCCTTTTCTGTGAACAGGAAATGGCTTTCTGGAAGGAGGATGGGGCAGCGGTGGTGTAAGGAGTTTTCTAGCCTCACAAGCCCAAGGCTGGGCTCCTTGCCTGGACCCTAGCCTGGACCAGGGAACGGCCCCCAGCTCACCCACATGTCATGCGGTGGCCAGGACACTCCTGTGTTTAGATGTCCTGGATTCCTGGTCTACCCAGCCCCACTGCTCCTGGTTCTTCCGTTGGCCTGGTGCTTCTGGTCGTCCAAGTCCTGCAGGCACCAGCTCTCCCCCTCCTCAGAGCGCCGGCTTAGCCGTAACTCCTCCCTGCAGCCGCCCTCCGCTGCGTCCCCAGACACCTCTTCCAGAGACTGCCTCGCTGTCCTGACCCTCCCCCCTCATGACCCCAGGCTCCACCTGGGCAGGGGCCCCTGTGATAAGCTGCTTGCTAGAGGACAGCTGGGGACTGCATCTAATTCATCCCTGAACCTGGAAGGGCCCATGCCCTGGCATGTGGGTGTCCAATGAGTGTCTGAGGAACACACAAAAGTGACTTTCGGACAGCTGCAAAGACGTCCCCATCTGCTTTCATTTCTTCCTCTTTTTAAGTAGGCTATTTTGAAATTAAAAAGCAATATGTAGACATGGAGAAATGATAAGGAAGCTATATTTCTCCCTAGCACAAAGTAGAGGTTTGATTCCTTCTGATGCCAAATCCACGCCCTGGGACATAAGTAAACAGCATTTTGTGAGGGGTGTTGGCTCGGAGCAGCTTTTTCAGGCACCAGTGTGTTGGGAAGTTGGGGTGGCCGCAGATGTGAATGCTCAGAGGTGCCTGCACACAGCTTTTGGCAAGAACAAATAGCATAGATGAGTGGGGACAGGAAACTCACAAGGACCCAGGGGAGGCCAGAAGAGGTGTTTGCAGAGGACTGGACACCCTGTCCTGCAGCTGTGGCCACTTCTGTGTTTTAGTAACTCTGATAGGGAATCCACATTTCCTGTGGTTTTTGAAAATAACCTTAATTATGTTAACCATATGGTAAACTCTGCACAGAGCTTAGTTCACAGTCTGGGTTCACACTGGGAATGTTTTTGGTGGTTTCATATGAGCCAAATTAAAGAGCTCCTCCAGGAAGTGTCTGGAAGCACAGTCAGGTGGAGGGGTCTTGTCTTGGCTACAGGTGAGATTCTGGTGCCCAGACAGGGTGGGCAAGGCCAGCGTCTTTGTCCCTTACTGATTGGGACTCCATAATGCATGCTCCAGAATGACTTCCAGCCACTTCGTGTCTCTCTGGTGTGGCTCCCGTCTTTCCTCACATCTGGAGGTCTGCATATGTACGGCTTGTGCCTGAACCCAGAGCCCTCCCAGGTCCTCACTGTCCAGGGGGAGCAGCAGCCCACTCATGGGAATGGGGGTCCATATTGTCTCAGGAGGAGCTGGAAATCTTGGCTAGGGGCCCTAGCCTGAGACCCTCCTCTAAAAGAGGCCATGGAGGAACATGAGTGTGACAGCCCCTGTGGGTCCTGGCTCTGGTTCAGGGTATACTTTGCTCCCCAGGGTTGGGGAGGTTGAGGCTCAGGACACTACTGAGTGGCTACAGGTCTTGCAAAAAATCTCTCCACTCAATCTTTGGCTTGAGAGAGAAGGAAGCTTGGAAACCAAGGGGAATGGTATTCGCAAAGAATGAAACTGAATTCCAAGCCTTGGGTCTTTTCAAACTAAGGAAAAGGCTGCTGAAAATGGCACGATTAGACTCCCCAGCTCAGGCTGAAGTGTACTCGAGGGCAGGAACAACGTGAAGAAACTGAAGACTCAGAAAGTTCTGCAGGCTTTCTTGGAAACTAGACTCTACCCAAGAGAAATTAAAACCAAGAACAGCATTCAGCATATTGCACAATATAACAAAAGCAAACATAGCTGTTAGGTCCCATCAAGGCGTGGATGTGTATGAAGCCTCAGGGCGTGCCACGGGCAGCACAGGCTCACCAGGGCTCATGGGAGCTTAAAACAGCCGGAGGAAACCAAACCACACCCAGCCCTGTTCATTCCTGACTCAGACTTCCTGCTCTTCTTTAAGGTTACTGTTGATAGAGTTGGCTTTACGTCTGCCTTTTTGCTTTTGTTTTCTAGACGTCTTATGACTACTTTATTCCTTGTTCTTCCTTTTGTCTTGTATATTTTCTAACATAGCATTTCAACTTAATGACTTTTCAAAGTATATATTTTTGAGTTATTTTCTTAGTGGTTTCTTACATACACACCTTAACATGGAATCTATTCCAAATTTATACTAGCTTAATTCTAATAATATGATATAGAAACTTACACCTATATAGCTCCCTCTCCTCTCCTCTTTTTTGTGCTATTATTATTATATACATTAGAACTATGCATGTTACAAACCCAGCAACACTTTGGTGTAATTATTGCTTTATATGATCTCATGTCTTTTAAAGAAGCTAAGAGACAGAAGGAAACAAAAATGTATTTATGGAGGGTTTTTATTTTTAATGGTATCATTATTGTTTACCATTTCTGGTTCTTTTTATTTCCTCCTCTGGATTTGAGTTACTGTCTGCTCTCATTTTCTTTCCACCTCTTCTTTGTATTGTTATTGTCAAATATATCACATTCCTTTTGCCACAGGGTTGACAATACAATTTTATAGGTATTAATTTATGCAATTTTTTTTTTACATTAGCTAAGAGAAGAAATAGCCTGTGTTTTATCATGACCTATATGATTACCTTTACTGGAGCTCTTTGATTTTTCCTGCATTTTCAAATTACTTTCTGGTGTCACTTCCGTTTAGCCTGAAGAACTTTCATATTTCTTTTAAGGTGGATCTGCTAGCAACAAATTCTTTTAGTTTTGTTTATCTTGAAATGTCTGTATTTCACTTGCATTTTTGGAAGATGGTTTTACTTGCTATACGAGTCTTGGCTAGCAGTTTTCTCTGCCCAGTACTTCGGGTGTCTCATCCCACTGCCCTCTGGCCTTCATTGTCTCTGATGAGAAGTCAGCATCGCTGATCTTAATCAGGATTCCTTGCATATGACAAGCCATTTTTCACTTGCTGTTTTCAAGGTTTTCTTTTTGTCTTTCAACATTTTGCCTATGATGTGCCTAAGTGTACATCTCTTAGGTTTTATCTTATTAGGAGTCTGTTGAATGTCTTACATGTGAAATTAATGTTTTTCATCAAAATTGGGAAATTTTAGCCATTTTTTTTCAGATAATTTTTCTGCAACTTTACCTTCTGGTATTCCAATTACATGAATGGTGATGTGTGTAGTGATATTCTACATTTCTCTGAGGCTTTCTTCATTTTTCTTTCTGCTCTTCAGATTGCAGAAACTGTATTGGTCTGTTTTCAAGCTCACTGATTGTTTTCCTTTGTCAACTGAACCATACTGTTAGAATTTCTATTGAAATTTTTATTTCAGTTATTGTACTTTTATTTTTATTTAAAAAAAAATGTTTTTTGGAGGCTGGCCAGTACAGGGAACCAAACTCTCGACCTTGGTGTTATAAGGCCATGCTCTAACCAGCTGAGCCGTCCCTACTGCACTTTTCAACTCTAGAGTTTCTGTTTGGCTATTTTTATCTTTATAAATTATTTATAATTTCTATCTCTTCATTAATATTTTCTATTTGATCAGTCATTATTATTGTACCTTCTTTTAATTCTCTAAATCTGGTTCCTTTTGGTTTTTGAACATATTTATAATAGTTGCTTTGAAGTTTTTATGTTAAGTCCAACATCTGGGATCCTTCAATGTCAAAGGCAGTTTCTGGTGCCTGCTTCTCCCCTTCTCCACCCTGGATGTGCATCACATTTTGCTGTTTCTTTACATGGTTCATATTTCTTTTGTGAAAAATTGGACATTTTAGATGATATATTGTTGCAACTCTGGATACTGCTCCCTACTCCTCAAGAGTTTGTTGCTGCTTTCTTGCCTGCTGGTTTATTTGTTTAGTGACATAACTGGACTACTTTAATGAAGTCTATATTTCTTGAAGCATATGCAGTCTGATTTTGCTCCTCAGAAGGCACAGCCTTGGGCATTATCTGACTTCTCCTCCCCTGCAGTTGACAGTGATTTCAACTGGGCTGTCTTTGACTGTCTGTTTCCCTGATGACCCTGTTGAACTTCTAGCTGCTCTGCCTCTACTGGTATTCTCTCAGATGTTATCCTCACTATTTTCTATCTTGTTGCTCTGCTGTTATTGACAAACCCTGAAGCATAAATTGTTCCACCGTCTGATCCCATTAATGTCTTGCTGCCTAGCAGGGCTTTCTTTGAGGCTAGTCTTTGAGACTTGCTCCAGTCCTTGGAGGGCTCCTATTATCTGTGTCTTTCCCTGTTTCTCTCTGTTAAATTTCTAGCTGGTCCCATTTCACTTTCTGCTGTCACAGAGCTACTAGCATCTTCTTAATTGCTCACCACGAAAAATCTCAATTGTCTTTGATAATGCCCGTAGGCTTGAACTTCCCAATACTCTGTTCTAAATGAAGTCAGTTCTGTTGGGGAGAACTATACAGCTCTCTGTTCTTACTGCTTTTCTCCTTTCTCTCTGTCTGAGAAGAAGCTCTGTGCTACTCTTCTGAGTCTGGGGGTCAAGGACAGTGGCCCACTTCTCTTGGAGTGACACCTCTGCTGTAAACTTGGGATGGTGGATAGAGGAAGCACTCTCTGGTTTTCTTGGCTTTCCTCCCCTCACATTGAACACCTGCCCTATAAGCAGGCTGAGCTGAGGACATTTGGGCCCAGTGTTCTCACTCTGCTGAGCCCGAGTAGAGCTTCTGCTCTTGGAATAGGGGTTGGGTGGGAGAAGGAACCCCCAGATCTCTCTGCCATGTCTGCCTGGATTCGAGCTTCTTCAATGCAGAGCTGGGGTGGGGAAATGAGAAATGCTGGCCTGCCCCTTCCAGGTAATAACCATAGCCCTAGATTGGGAAGTGGGGGGAGAAGAAGACCCAACTTCTTGACTGTGCTTGCCCAGAGTGTAGGTTCTGCCCCACTGAGCTCTGGGGACGGGGTGGTGAGGGAGTGGGTGGGTACTCAAATGCCATAGTATCTCATTGTTCTTAGTGAGATTCAGTAGATGCTCTTGAATAAATGCTTCTACACTTGCTCTATGCCCTTGGGACAATTTCCAGAGATTTAAAATCTTTGTTTTTGTTAAGAAAATAATTTTCACCAATTATTGTCATTTTGCTGAGGAGATGGTTTGCAGAACTCCTTATGCCACCACTTCAAAAGTGTTTGCCTTTGTTTTTGAAAGATATTTTCACTGAGGATAGAAGTCTAAGTTTGCATTTTTTTTCCTTTTTTGTCTTTTTTTCGTGTCCGGCAACGGATCGCAACCCTCAGTGTCGCACCCGTACCGGACCGGGACCGGCAACGGGATCGCAACCCTCGGTGTTGCGCCCACACCTCGCTCAGCCAGTGAGCGGGAACCGGTCTGTATGTGGGATCTGAACCCTCGGCGGGAGCGCCGCTGCGCTCCCAAGTGGCGCACTGTAGCAGTGCGCCACCGGGCTGGCCCTAAGTTTACATTTTTTGGTGGCACTTTAAAGATGTTGCTTCACTGTCCTCTTGCTTCCCTTATTTCTTGCTGTCATCCTTCCCTTTCGTCCTTTCTGTGATTCATGTCATTTTCCTCTGGCTACTTTTAAGACTTTCTAGTTGTGAACATTTTGGTTACAATATGCCTTTGTGAACTTTACTTCATGTTTCTTTAGAGTTTGTTGAGGTTCTTGAATCTTTGAGCTTAGTTTTCATTAAGTTTGGAAAAAATTTTGCCATTATTTTTTCAAGGTTTTTTTTCTTACACCTTTCCACATCCTCTTGGTTTGAGGACTCCATCTGCATATCTATTAGGCAACTTGAAGTTGCTCCTCAGCTTATTGGTGCTTTGTTAGGTTTTTTTTTGAGTGTTTTTCTGTTTCATCTTGAATAGTTTCTTTTGCTATGTCTTCAGATTCACTACTCTTTCCTACTTCAATTTCTAACCTGTTGTTATTCTCATCCATTGTATTTTTTTTTTTTTGTCCTTTTTGAGACCGGCCGCACCTTGCTCAGCCAGTGAGCGGGAACCGGTCTGTATGTGGTATCCGAACCCTCGGCGGGAGCACTGTAGCAGTGCGCCACCAGGCCGGCCCAGACTCTCCTCTTCTTTTAAAGTCCTCAGAACCATGCCCCTGACTACCATTTAAAAAATATTTATTTATTTATTTATTTTGAATATTAATGAGATACAAAGCTGATTGTCCCCCCTCCTGCCCACGATGTGGGGGCCAGATTCATATTGGGGACATACCCATTACCAGAAATTGCTTTTGCACCCTTTGTCCCCTTCCAATTATCCCCCAACCTCCCTTCCCCTCCCCCCTCAACTTCAATTTGTAGCCCTAGGAATGTTCCCTCCCTCTGTTGGATCATGGGACTACTGTGGTTTTTCTTTCCTGCCTTCCTTTCTCTCTGAGCTCCCACATATGAGTGAGCACATGAGGTATTTATCCCTCTGTGCTTTGCTTGTTTCACTCAACATAAGTTTCTCCAGGTTCATCCATGTTGTTGCAAATGGGAGTATTTCATTCTTTTTTATGGCAGAGTAGTATTCCATAGTGTATATATACCACAGTTTCCTCATCCAATCATCTATTAATGGAGATTTAGGTTGGTTCCATGTCTTGGCTATTGTAAACAGAGCTGCAATAAACATGGGAGCGCAGGTATCTCTTTGACATGATTTCCATTCCTCTGGATATATACCCAGAAGAGGGATTGCTGGATCATATGGAAGATCTATCTGTAGTTGTTTGGGAAACCTCCAAATTGTTTTCCAAAGTGGTTGTACTAATTTACATTCCCACCAACAGAGCAGTAGTGTTCCCTTCTGCCCAGACCCTTGCCAGCATTTGTTATTCACCATCTTTTTGATCATAGCCAGTCTAACTGGAGTGAGGTGTTATCTCAATGTGGTTTTAATTTGCATTTCCCTGATGACTAGTGATGTTGAGCATTTTTTCATGTATATGTTGGCCATTTGTATGTCTTCCTTTGAAAAATGTCTATTCAGCTCCTTTGCCCATTTTTAATTGGGTCATTTATTTTTTTTACTGGATAGTTGCTTGAGTTCTATGTATATTCTGGATATTGGTCCCTTGTTGGATGCATAGTTGGCAAAAATTTTCTCCCACTCTGTAGATTGTCTTTTCACTCTGTTGATTGTTTCTTTTGCTGTGCAGAAACATTTTAGTTTGATATGGTCCAATTTGTTTATTTTTTCTTCTGCTGCTTGTGCTTTCGGGCTCATGTTCATAAAGCCTGTGCCCTGACCTAACTGCTGAAGTGTTTCACCTATATTTTCCCTTAGTAATTTTACAGTTTTGGGTCTTATACCTAGGTCTTTAATCCATTTTGAATTGATTTTAGTGTGTGGTGAGAGATGCATATCTAGTTTCATTCTTCTGCATATGGATATCCAGTTTTCCCAGCACCACTTGTTGAAGAGGCAATCTTTTCCCCAATGTAGATTTTTGTTGCCTTTGTCTAATATCAGATGGCTATAAGCCTGAGGAGTGATTTCTGGGTTCTCTATTCTACTCCACTGGTCAGGATGTCTATTTTTATACCAGTACCATGCTGTTTTGGTTACAACAGCTTTGTAGTATAATTTGAAGTCAGGCAGAGTTATGCCTCCAGCTGTTTTTCTTTTTGCTCAGGATTGCTTTGGCTATTTGGGGTCTTTTGTTTTTACACATGAAAGGTAAGATTGTTTTTTCCATTTCTGTGAAGAGTGTCATTGGTATTTTGATGGGGATTGCATTGAATCTGTAGATCGCTTAGGGTAGTATAGACATTTTCACAATGTTAATTCTTCTAGTCCAAGAGCATGGAATATCTTTCCATCTTGTTGTCAAGTCTTCTTTAATTTCTTTCAGAAGTGGTTTGTAATCCTCATTGTACAGGTCTTTAATCTCCTTGGTTAAATTGATCCCTGGCTATCATATTTTTTTTGGTGACAATTGCAAATGGGCTTACTTTCTTTATTTCTCTTTCTGTTAATTCATTATTTGAGTATATAAATGCTATTGATTTCTGGGCATTTATTTTGTATCCTGCAATGTTACTGAAGTTATTAACCAGCTCTAGGAGTTTTTTGATAGAGTCTTTAGGTTTTTCTATATATAGTATCAGGTCATCTGCAAATAAGGAAAGTTTGACTTCATCTTCTCCAATCTGGATTCCCTTTATTTCTTTCTCTTGCCTGATTGCTCTAGCTAGTACCTCCAGCACTATGTTGAATAGAAGTGGTGAAAGTGGACATCCTTGTCTTGTTCCTGTCCTTAAGGGGAAGGACTTCAATTTTTCCCCATTCAGAGTAATAACTGGTGGTGGGCTTGTCATAAATGGCTTTTATTGTGTTAAGATATTTTCCTTCTATACCTAATTTGTTGAGAGTCTATCATGAAGGAATGTTGAGTTTTGTCAAATGCTTTTTCAGCATCTATTGAGATAATCATATGGTCTTTGTCCTTGAGCTTGTTGATGTGATGTATCACATTTATTGACTTTCGTATGTTGAACCATTCTTGCATCCCTGGGATGAATCCCACTTGATCATAGTGTATAATTTTTTAAATATGTTGCTGTATTCTAATTGCTAATATTTTGTTGAGGATTTTAGCATCTAGGTTCATCAAGGATA
Organism: Galeopterus variegatus; assembly: GCF_000696425.1. Taxonomy (NCBI): domain Eukaryota; kingdom Metazoa; phylum Chordata; class Mammalia; order Dermoptera; family Cynocephalidae; genus Galeopterus; species Galeopterus variegatus. Next base: position 450,079 of record NW_007726829.1, read on the forward strand.
TTGGCCTATAATTTTCTTTTTTTGTTGTGTCTTTATCTGGTTTTGGTATCAGAGTTATGTTGGTCTCATAGAATTGGTTTGGGAGAGTAGAGTCTGTTTCAATTGTTTGGAACAGTTTCATGAGAATTGGTATTAACTCCTCTTTAAAAGTTTGATAGAATTCAGCTATAAAGCCATCTGGACCCGGGCTTTTTTTTGTTGGAAGATTGCTAATTACCATTTCAATCTCCTTGTTTGTTATTGGTCTGTTCAGGTTTTCTCTCTCTTCTTGGTTCAGTCTTAGTAATTTATATGTGTCTAGAAACTTATCCATATTTTCCAGATTTTCAAATTTTTTGTCATACAGTTGTTTATAATAGTCTCTAATGATTCTTTGTATTTCTGTGGTGTCAGTTGCAATGTCTCCCTTTTCATTTCTTGTTATTTGGGTCTTCTCTCTTCTTTTTTTTGTTAATCTAGCTAATGGTGTGTCTATTTTGTTTATCTTCTTAAAAAACCAACTTTTAGTTTTGTTAATCTTTTCTATTGTTTTTTGGGTCTCTTTTTCATTCAGTTCTGTTCTGATATTAATTATTTCTTTCTGTCTACTGCCTTTAGGTTTGGATTGTTGTTTTTCAAGTTCTTTGAGGTGTAGCGTTAGGTCGTTTATTTGGAGTCTTTCCATTTTTTTGATATAAGCATTTACTGCAATAAATTTCCCTCTTAGTATTGCTTTCACAGTATCCCACAAGTTTTGGTGTTATGTAGCTTTATTTTCATTAGTTTCTAGAAATGTTTTGATTTCCTGTTTAATTTCTTCTTGGACCCATAGGTCATTCAGGAGCCTATTATTTATTTTCCATGTATTTGTACAACTTCCAGCAATTTGCTTATTGTTTATCTTCAGTTTTAGTCCATTGTGGTCTGAAAAGATTGTTGGAATGATTTCAGTTTTTAAAAATTTTCTGAGACTAGATTTGTGACCTAATATGTGGTCTATCCTGGAGAATGTACCATGAGCTAATGAGAAGAAAGTGTACTCTTTAGCCATTGGGTGAAATGTTCTGTATATATCTGCCAAGTCCAGTTGGTATAGGGTGTAGATTAAACTCTGTGTCTCTTTATTGACTTGTTGCCTGGAAGTCCTGTCCCATACAGAGAGAGGGTGTTCAGATCACTCACTATTAGTATATTAGGACCTATCTCCTTCTTTAGGTCTAAGAGTGTTTGCTTGATATATCTGGGTGCTCCAGTATTGGGTGATACATGTTTATGGTTGTTATGTCTTCTAGCTGGATGGTTCTCTTTATCATTATATAATGGCCTTCTTTGTCTTTTTTAATGTTTTTTGGTTTAAAGTCTATTTTTTCCAATATAAGAATAGCTACTCCTGCTCGTTTATGGTTTCCATTTGCATGGTATATCTTTTTCCATCCCTTCACTTTTAGTGTATGAGTGTCTTTACAGGTGAGGTGTGTCTCTCGAAGACAGCATATACTTGGGTCTCTCTTTTTAATCCAGTCAGTTAGTCTGTGTCTTTTGAATGGGGAGTTTAGTCCATTCACATTTAGAGTAGTTATTGAGAAGTGTTGTTTAATTCCTGTCATTTAATTGCTATATATGTTGTTTAAATATCTTTTGATCATTATTTCCCCTTTTATTTCTCTTCTTCAATGTGACTTGGGGGATTTAAGGCCGAATGGTTTAGCTTCTTCCTCTTTCTTGCTGGCATTTTTGTTGTAACTGTGGGTTTTGCTCTTTCTTGTGTATTTGTGGTGATGGTCACCATTATTCAGAATCCAGATGAATGACTCCCTTGAGAATTTCTTGCAGGGCTGGTCATGTGGTGGTGAACTCCCACAACTTTTGTTTGTCTGGGAAATAAACTATTTCTCCCTCATTTCTGAAGGAGAGCCTTACTGGGTAAAGAATTCTTGGCTGGCAGTTTTTTTCTTTTAGTATTTTGAATATATCATTCCACTTTCTTCTGGCCTGTAGGGTTTCAGTTGAGAAGTCTGCTGTTAGTTTGATGGGGTTCCCCTATAAGTGACCTGATGCTTTTCTCTTGCTGCTTGTAGAATTCTCTCTTTGTCTTTGAGCTTTGCAAATTTAACTATAATATGTCTTGGGGAGGATCTTTTTGGGTTGAGCCTGTTTGGGGACCTTTGAACTTCCTGGATCTGAAGGTCTGTATCTCGCCCTACACCTGGGAAGTTTTCTGTTACTATTTCCTTGAGTAGGTTTTCAACACCTTTTGCCTTCTCCTGTCCTTCAGGAATACCCACAATTCATATGTTAGAGCACCTGAGATTGTCTGCTATCTCTCTTAGGTTTTCCTCATTTTCTAAAATTCTTTTTTCCTTTTTTTATCTGCCTAAGTTATTTCAAAAAGACCATCTTCAAGCTCTGAAATTCTTTCTTCTGCTTGCTCTACCCTGCTGCTCAAGCTCTTTATTTCTCCAAGTTTTCTTAAGGTCATTACTTGAAATTCTTTTTCAGACATTTCAAGGTTTCCCTGTTCCATGGAGTCTGACTTTGGGGCATTACTGTACGCTTTTGGTGCTGTCATTTCTTCTTTATTGTTTGTACTTCTAGTGTGTTTTCACTGATGCTTGGTCATTGGGTAGGGGGTTTGCTTCTTCTATTACACTGAGGTTGGCTGTGGAGTGGCCTTGGTTTCTACTGCAGGGGGTGAATTGTCTTACTTGACAGTAGGTGTGGTGGTGGTTATGTTAAACCAACTTAGTTCCTGTTCAAGACTGTGTCGTAGAATGAGCACTTAACGCATGGAGTTCTGCTGGGCCAAACTTGGTGGGTTGGATCTGTGGGCTGGTGCTCCCCCCTGGGTCTGAGGTGGAATGAGGGACCACGTGGCACCACGTGGTTCTGCTGGCTGGCTGGTGCCGGTGGGCTCACCTGCATGGTTCCAGTTCGGGGCAGTGGGGTGGGGCCTCTGACCACCATTTTTAATCCATTCACTACTGCCCAGTCCTATTTTCCAATCACCTCTTCAAAGCTCCACCTTTCAATTACCATAATAGGATTTCCCACCCTCTTAACAGTCACAGTGGGGGCTAAGTTCCTAATACATAAAATGTGGGGATACAATTCAAGCTTCAATGAATTTTGGGAGGACATAATTCAATCCACTACAATGAGGTTTCTGGTTTAGCTGGTGGGAATAGGAACTAATATTAACTCTGTGGCACTGTATGGTAATATGAGTGCTGAATACTATTTTTCTAATTCTTTGAGCTGGTTCTTTCCCTGGCCTCAGGTAGTTTCTTCATGCATGCACAGCTCATTTCTTAACTGAAAACTCAAGGGAGACCCTCTGCAGATCCTCAGAGCTTTGTCTCTGTGCAACTTATATTCTATTTTGTAATATGCCCTGAAAACTCTAGCCATCTAGTCTCTCCCCTTCATCTCCTAAACTCCCCCGTCTTTGCCTACAACCTGGAGATTCTCCTAAGACGGTTATCTAGGGCCATGATAGGCTTCATCTTGTTTTCCAGCTCTCAGGGATCATTGTTTTTCGTTGTTCAATCTCTGATATTTTGAAAACTGTTGTCTTTTAGGGCTGAGCCCGTGGCGCACTCGGGAGAGTGCGGTGCTGGGAGTGCAGCAGCGCTCCCGCCGCGGGTTCGGATCCTATATAGGGATGACCGGTGCGCTCACGGCGCTCACTGGCTGAGCGCGGTGAGGCCAGTCTCAAAAAGAACAAAACAAAACAAAACAAAAAAACAACAAAAAAAGAAAACTGTTGTCTTTTATAATTTTTCTTTCTTTCTTTCTTCCTTCCCTAGTTTTTCTTTTCCTCCCCAGAGAGTTAGGTAACTACAGTTCCCGTTAGTGCATCTGGACCAGCAGCGTGCATCCCGATCTCATGATCTTTTCTTCAATGCCTGTACTTCCTATGTGTCTCTCTTCTCAGGGAATGGATCCGCCTTTCATTCAACTCTCTAACTCAGAATCTGAGAATCATATGTGACTCCTTCCTGTCCCACATTCCACATCTATTCAGTCCTCAATGTCTATTCTGTCTACAGAATAGACATTGTTCCCTCTTTGTTCCTTTCTTTGTTCCTTCTGCCACAGGGCTAGTTCAGACTACCATAGTCTCTTGCCTGGATTATTAAAATTTCCTGTTCTCTCTTCTTTTTTTTTTTTTTTTTTTCTTTTCCGTGTCCGGCAACGGATCGCAACCCTCAGTGTCGTCCCCGTACTGGACCGGGACCGGCAACGGGATCGCAGCCCTCAGTGTTGCTCCCGCGCCTCGCTCAGCCAGTGAGCGGGAACCGGTCTGTATGTGGGATCCGAACCCTCGGCGGGAGCGACGCTGCGCTTCCCAAGCAGTGCACTATAGCAGTGCGCCACCGGGCCGGCCCCCTGTTCTCTCTTCTTAACCCCTTCACATCTTTACCAAGATTTCTCTTCCTCTTGTATTCAGTGAGTGGCATATTCATCCACCAGGTTAACTAAAGCAGAAACAGGGGTCATTCTAGTTTTTGTCTTTTCTACCAAGCCCAATACCTAGCACATTGTAGACATCAGTACAGATCTCTTTGTTGAAATGATTTTTCATATAAAAATATATTTGACCTCATCAAAATAAGTACACAATTTAAGTTATGTGAAATACCAAATTATGTGAATTACCATATCATAATTCTTCATTGATCAGATTGGCAAAAATCTAAAAGTGTAATAATACATTGTGTGTGGGAGGATGTGAGGAAAGTGACTCTCATAGGTTGTTTCTTGGGGTGCAAATTGGTACAGTGTGTGTGGCAATATCTACCAACCAAAATTGGAAATGCATATGCCTTTGATCCTCAATTTCACTTGAAGAAATTTATCTTACTGATACACTGGAACATATATATTTGTAAGGATATTTACTGCAGAAAAAGCTTGAGAACAACTTGAAGTTCAGGAACAGAATAGTAGTTAAATATCATGGGGTCCATTCTACGTGTGTTGAGTGCAGATGGGTCTCCCTGCTGTTTTACCAGGTGGGAGGAGCCAGGTGCAGAGCCGTGTGTTTCAGGGCCCCTCACGGACCCACTCAGGGAGGGGTCAGGTGCCCGGAGGGCAGGCATGGAGGGGAGCTGACTTCCAATGATTGTGCCTTTTTGTAGTCTTTGAATATTGAACCATGTACGTGTATGAGGATACTTCAAAAAGTTCATGGAAAAATAGAATTAAAAGATAATACAAATCTTTCCATGAACTTTTTGTAGCACCCTCATATTACCTATTCCAAAAATAATTAATATTTAAAAATGAGTTGTTGAGTACTACTGAATCTCTCTATGTTACCCCTCCCACTGCTACACCCAACCAATTTTTGCATCCTGTTGATTCTCCCATCTAAATTCTTCTCAAACGTTTTCCCACCTTCTCTCTAACTTCTTCCCCATTTCTGCCTCCTACTCCCCTGCAAGGTCCAATTTAAGGACCTCCCTGACCCGGTACCATCAGTATGAGATCAGGGGCAGATAGGTTAGGTTTGGGGTTCCTGGGGTACGTATATGAGTCTGGAGCTCAGGTAAGAGATTTAGGCTGAAAATCTAGATTTGGGAGTCATTAGGTACATTTTGTGGCTGCAGTCTTGAGCACTTGAATTGAGGGGCTACTACCAGAAATGATAGGTTTTTTGTCTAGGACTGAGGATTGGGACTGGCTGTTTCTGGAATGTATCTGTTTGTCAGATGTAGCTGTACCCAGGGCTTCAATTTAATATTGTTCTTCCAAACAGCTGCAGGAGCTATAAAAACACACCAGCTACATCTAGCAGGATTTCCTCTGCCTGCCCCTGGGACCACACTGCATGTGTTTTCCCTTAAGGTTAAAGCGTGTCATTCAGAAGGCCCCTCCCATGCCTGGCACCAAGCAGGATATGGCAGAGAGGAAGACCACTTGGGGAAGGTGTGTTTCCCTCTATTGTCTCCTGGTTGTTCCCAAGTGCTTCTGTGTGGGAAGCATGTCCACTCATGACGCAACTGCTGCGTCATCTCCGCTGAGGTCAGCCTGGGTGGTGGGGGCACCAGCTTGGAGGAAAGGTCAGATGATCTCCTGAGCCTGCACCTTTGCTCAGGATGGCTCCAACGTCTCCTAGCCTGGACATGGAGAGACAGCCTGGCACTGCTGAGGCTGGACTGAGGGCTTGTGGGTGGTGTTTACGAGTCGAGGTGGAGCCATTCTGAGCATGAACTTCAGATGGAAGATCTGCATGTTTGTCCTGACGCCTACTGTCACTTCCCATGGTGGTCGTGGTTACTGCCCTCCGACTCAGCAGAAGCCCTGAGATCTGACACATTAGAACTGAGGGCTGGTTGTGGAAAGGGCTGGTGCGGAGGGGCCCTGAGGAATGACCCTCTCTGAGCTGCACCACATTCTATTCCCTCTGTTCCTTCCCTCCTGTCCGATTAACCCCTCTTTGTCCTTCAGTTCTGAGTTCCTCACCTCACCTGAAAACCCAATAGGCCCAAAGTCCCCTGTTACACGTGCCCGTTGTAGCGTAAGGACGATGGTGGCTGTTCAAAACATTAACCTGATGCATTTTTATTTCTCCCTAGATCACATAGTCCTGTGGCTCCCACCTACAATTTAATAGCACTCGGCTCACTAACAGAACAAGAAAGCCACTTCTTGGCTTTGAGTTTGAAGACTGACTTGGGTTTTTAGGAGGCCAGAGCCTAGAAAGCCAGGCTTCACTGTGCTAGGACAGGGTATCTATTTCCACACATCTGTTTCATGTAGAGCTTGGAGATTTGAGGACACAGGGCCCGAGACAAGGAAGGGGGGTGTTAGCAGAAGGCTCAGAGGTGACAGAGCCTGGCAGGAGTGCCCTGTCTGACGCCAGTCCTTCCCCTCTCTCTTCTCCAACTGGGAGAGGACCCCCAGCGGGTGGTAGAAACTTTTGTGCAGGACTTTAAGTTAAAAGTGGTGGAGTAAGGGCCGGCCCGGTGGCGCAGTGGAGAGTGCGCTGCTTGGGAGTGTGGCAGCGCTCCCGTTGAGGGTTCGGATCCCATGTGGAGACCGGTTCCCGCTCACTGGTTGAGCGCGGTGCGGGCGCAACACCGAGGGTTGCGATCCCGTTACCGGTCAGTAAAAAAGACAAAAAGGAAAAAAAAAAGTGGTGGAGTAACATTTATTGACCTAAACCCCACTAAATCAGTACAGACATAAAGGACAGAATAAAAGAGGAAACAACAGTCAAGGAAATTTTGTTGGCAAAATTTTGACAGACAGGAAGTGGGGGAACTTTGCACAGTGGAGGAAAGTGAGACCTACGCACCTGGGGGTGGGCAACGGGGGACAAGTCATGGGCCTCAGGACCCCAGAGAGGCACAGGACCCAGGGGAATGGGCATGTGGCAGGTGGGCTCTGGGGTGAGCAGTGAGACTTCTAGCCCTCCCTGAGGCCCTGTCCCATTTCACATGGGACCCATGAGGGTAGAAGGGGAGTGACGGCCTGAGTGGAAGGTGAGGCCTCGCTGCTTTGCCTGATCAGCTTCTAGAATATTCCATCCTTTCAGGAAAGACTGGGCAATTCTGCCTAGGGAAACTGACCGGCTAGGAGGATGGGGCCATGGATGCCAACCTCTGGGCTCCCTTGGGAGGTTGTGGGGCACCTCTGATGACCCTTATGCAGGTACAGCCATGCCAGGCCCTGCTGCCAACCGTGGAGCCTTAGTCAGTGTTTCAATATTTTCCTCTTAAATATCCACATATGACCAGAGATCAGCTGACTTCCAAGCAGAGCCTCAAATCTGAAAGAGAGACTAAAGTAAGCAAAGCAGACAGAAGGAACTGAAGACCTGGGAAGGCAGCAAACCCAGCCCTAGAACCACCATCCTCAGGGGCAGGAGAAGACACTGCATCTGGACACTCAGGATACCTTAGGACAGCTGGTCAGAGACAAGGCAGAGATCACAGAAGGCAAAATGCAAAGGAGAGCAAAAGCATCCCATCAAAGGGCAGAACACGACCTCTTGCCACCCACCTCTGCTTCCTGTGTGCCACCGCGATGGACGCGGTCAGCCATAGGCCTTGGCAGAATCTTGCCACTACTCTGGGGAGAGCAAAAGCATCCCATCAAAGGGCAGAACGCGACCTCTTGCCACCCACCTCTGCTTCATGTGTGCCACCGCGATGGACGCGGTCAGCCATAGGCCTTGGCAGAATCTTGCCACTACTCTGTCGGCGTGGACATCTGGAAGGAGTGACTGTTTATGTCTTCCAAGCTCAATGGTGGAGGTGGATAAGGGGGTGGGGAGTGAGTGTTGGGTCAGCTGCCGTCAGTCCTGCGCACGGGCCTCTGGCACATTCACTGGACCATCTTCCTCGCGAGGAGACCTGGGTTATCTGCGATCCCCCGCTCCACAGTGCATCTCGTGATGACATCCTCCTCAGGCCTCTTTATGGAGCTCTGTGAGGGTCTCTTCAGGATGTACAGCCAGGAGCAGGATTGCTAGGTGGCTGGGCATGCACGTCCTGGTTCTGTGCATATGCCGCCATGTGGCCTTCCCAGACAGCCAAACCCAGTTCACGCTCCTTCTGGTGGAGAGGAGGATCCCCTCTTCTTCACATCTTAGCCAACACTTGGTGTCACATGACTTTCTAGTTTTTCTTGTGTGATTCTTATTGGGTATAAGGTGTTATTTTGTTTTAAAAGTGGTGCTTTATCATGTTACTTGTGGCTGTGAGCATTTCTCCATGTACCTGTTACCCCTGGGGCTTCCTTTTCTGGTAGTTGCCTGTTCATTACCTTCGTTCTGTTGGTGTTTCTGACTTTTTATCACTCATTTACGGGAATTCTTAACATAGTCCAGATAGTCCAGATTTTACCGTCTTGTCAATTTTAGGTGTGGCTGGCATCTGCTAATGTACAAATGATGTTCTTCAGTGAATTGCGGTCCTTAATTTGGGTGTTGTCAAATCCATCAGTTCCTCACCGTGGGTTGTGTGCCTTTGTCGTTTTATTTAAGAAGAGTTTATTTATTGTGTTTGTTTTACTTAGGAAGACTTTCTTCACCCCTGGTCACAAAAATACTCCTATTTTCTTCTCATGGTTTTATAATTATACCTTTCATATTTTGGTCTTGAATCCATATGGCGTCCACCTTTGTAAATGGCTTAATGTGGGAGCAGACTTTGTTTCCACATCGGGAGCAACTTCCCCAATACCACCCACGACGCTGTCCTCTCTGCTCTGCGTCACGGGGTCCCTCCGCCTTCCTCCACACTCTCGCGCCCACCTGGGTCTTCAGTTTGTCTGCTCTGGACCACAGCAATCGATGCTCCTCTCGTTAAGGGTTTGTGGTCATCTGAGTGCCTGGGAGGGTGAGTCCTCCCTGTTCTGTTTTTGAAAGTGAGCTGAGCTCTCTGTAGATGTTTATTGTTCCATATGAATTTTAGAACGAACTTATACAAGTTCTTCACAAATTCCAGCTGGAATTTTCAAAGGGATGGTGTTGGGTTTGTGGTTTATACAATTAATGGTCTGAGGTTTGTTACCTTCTGTAGTGGACTGAGCCGGGAGGCAGGGGCGCGTCTGTCCTGTACACCCTTGGCTCCCAGCGCTCACGCAGCGTGTGGTTGCAGAAGGAGCTCAGCAGTGATTTGTTGGCTCAGTCTGTTGAACTGAGTGTTGAATAGTGATGCCTGTGAAAGTGCTCTGCAAACCAGGAGGTGGCCTGCAGAGTGGTACAGACCACAGGGGCCAGTCCCAGCCAGCTAGTTTCCCTGCCACATCAGGAGTCCTCAAGGATAGGCGGTGTGATGCTGGCATGCAGGAAACACTGTGTGTGTCAGCTCTCCGTGCTGTCGCTGAAGACTGTCTGGAAGTAAGATGATGCTAGTTCTACTTAGAAACCACCTCACTGAGTGCTGATGCCAGCCTGCTGGTGGGGCTACCCAAGGCTTGCTTGATGCGTTTGCCACCTGTATTAGTCACTCTGACTGCATCTCTCTGTGTCCTCACATGGGGGATGGGTGGGGAGAGGGAGGGAGAGAGAGAGAGAGAGAGAGAGAGAGAGAGAGAGAGAGAGCACGCCTAAGGGAGAGCTCGCTCTTCCTCTTCTTGTAAGGGCACCGATCCTATAGGATTAGGACCTTACTCTTATGACCTCATAATTTAACCTTAATTACCTCTTAAAAGCTCTATTTCCAATATAGTCACATTGGGGGTTAGGGCTTCAACATGTCAATTTTGGGGGACAAATTCAGTCCATACACCACCCTACATCACAGGATACAGAAATAGAAATGTTTCTATTGTAGGGGAGAAGTGGGACGTGTAGCGGAGGGTCAGCGTGGCGCTGTGCCTCGTGCTTTCACCCTCAGGGCATGGCAGGCAGAGGCTGCGGTCCTGGGGACAGGTGTCTTCTCCTGACCTTAAGTCCAGTGGGAGGACATCACGGCGGCCGTGTGGGGAGTGTCCTGTGTGTGTGGATCCTGGGAGTGTCCCAGCCCCTTCGAGCCCCACCTGGCCAGAGGGGAGCAAGGCCCGCGCATGGCCCCACACCCAGCCTGCAGCCTGGAGAAGCCTGAGGCCGCACAGGAAGCGGGAGGAAGCCAAGCACAGGTTTTCACTGCTGCAGGTTGTCCCCAAATGGGGCCATGCAGGGTGTGTTTGGGTTATGATGACGGACTGGCCGTTTTCATGACTGAACTGTGGGCTGTTTCAGGACTAATGTGACTTTTGTCATCTGAGAGTGACTGGAAAAGTCACTCTGAAGGCCTGCCTCAGTTTACCCCCGAGGAGCAAGGAGAGGCATGGCAGTGGGGTGGAGAGAAGGCAAGTTTCCACATGCCCCAGTGGCCACAGGTGTTACTTAGACTCCTCACGCCCAGTGCAGGAACTGAGAGGCTCAGACTTTTTTGCAGCTGTCACGAAGGAGCCACCAGGGGACGCTGGCCCTGAGTGCTTGGTTAGTCCTCTCGGCCTTACAACACCTGGACGAGCCCCCCTTCCCAGCCGGTTTCACAGTGAGGAGACTGAGGCACAGAGAAGGCGCAGAGGGGACACAAGGAGCCTCAGCCTTGGTGAGGATGTTATTCTCTCCTGATTCCTCCTGGGACCAATGACGTCCCCCCCTTTGCTTCCACTGGGTGTCCCCTCAACTCCTGTCTTCCTTCTCAGGGGTCCCCAGTGTTGGCAGGGCCCCTCCTGAGCAGGTGGATGGTGGCCTCGGGGAGTGGCTGTGCCCCGAGCCAAATGTGTTGTGTTCATCTCACTCCTAGTACTTGGGCCAGGTCCCCGAATGCTGCATCCTGTGTCTAAATGTCCAACAGTCCCAGAACTCCACATTTCCTTGCCCCTGTGCAAGGTCAGGGTTTGCTCTTTCCAGGGTGCTAGTGGAGCCCCTTTCTTCATACGCGGTGGCTGCAGCCACACAGGCAGACAGAGTAGGTTTGGGAGGCCGGGAGACCCAGGTTCCCACCTGGCTGTCCCGCTGTGTGACCCTGGGCAAGACACCTGCCATCTCTGAGCCTTAGTGATTTGGTGCAAGGATTGAAGATGCTCACTACAGGCTTTGGATGCTCCAGAAGACGTGAGAGCCAGGGCATGGCAGGTTCCCGGGATGCAGGTCAAAAACTGCAAGCCCTCATGGTACCCACGCCTGCAGGCCCTGGTGCCTCCTGGGGGCGCCCACGTGTTCGCATCTTGGAGGTCGCAGCACCCAGCACCCTGGTCACGAGTGCAGCCTGGGAGAATTCGAGCCACGCCAGCGAGCGTTCCCACGCTTGGAGAGTGGGGATCTGGGCTCCCACACCAGTCTTAGGCAGGGGTGTCGCAGCGCCTTCGGTGAGGACCACGGCGGAGGGGGCAGAGGAAGAGCTGCCGGCTTCCGAGGGTACCGCCCCAGAAATGGGCCCGGGGGTGTGCTCGGTCGCCCTCCTCCACCCGCAGACGGGGGACTAGGACTCCGGCCCTCTGCCTCCCTCTGGAGCCGGCTCCCCGCACGCCCACCGCCCTCCTCCGGGCCTGGCCAGAGCTCGGCAGCCCCACGNGAGCAAGGCCCGCGCATGGCCCCACACCCAGCCTGCAGCCTGGAGAAGCCTGAGGCCGCACAGGAAGCGGGAGGAAGCCAAGCACAGGTTTTCACTGCTGCAGGTTGTCCCCAAATGGGGCCATGCAGGGTGTGTTTGGGTTATGATGACGGACTGGCCGTTTTCATGACTGAACTGTGGGCTGTTTCAGGACTAATGTGACTTTTGTCATCTGAGAGTGACTGGAAAAGTCACTCTGAAGGCCTGCCTCAGTTTACCCCCGAGGAGCAAGGAGAGGCATGGCAGTGGGGTGGAGAGAAGGCAAGTTTCCACATGCCCCAGTGGCCACAGGTGTTACTTAGACTCCTCACGCCCAGTGCAGGAACTGAGAGGCTCAGACCTTTTTGCAGCTGTCACGAAGGAGCCACCAGGGGACGCTGGCCCTGAGTGCTTGGTTAGTCCTCTCGGCCTTACAACACCTGGACGAGCCCCCCTTCCCAGCCGGTTTCACAGTGAGGAGACTGAGGCACAGAGAAGGCGCAGAGGGGACACAAGGAGCCTCAGCCTTGGTGAGGATGTTATTCTCTCCTGATTCCTCCTGGGACCAATGACGCCCCCCCCTTTGCTTCCACTGGGTGTCCCCTCAACTCCTGTCTTCCTTCTCAGGGGTCCCCAGTGTTGGCAGGGCCCCTCCTGAGCAGGTGGATGGTGGCCTCGGGGAGTGGCTGTGCCCCGAGCCAAATGTGTTGTGTTCATCTCACTCCTAGTACTTGGGCCAGGTCCCCGAATGCTGCATCCTGTGTCTAAATGTCCAACAGTCCCAGAACTCCACATTTCCTCGCCCCTGTGCAAGGTCAGGGTTTGCTCTTTCCAGGGTGCTAGTGGAGCCCCTTTCTTCATACGCGGTGGCTGCAGCCACACAGGCAGACAGAGTAGGTTTGGGAGGCCGGGAGACCCAGGTTCCCACCTGGCTGTCCCGCTGTGTGACCCTGGGCAAGACACCTGCCATCTCTGAGCCTTAGTGATTTGGTGCAAGGATTGAAGATGCTCACTACAGGCTTTGGATGCTCCAGAAGACGTGAGAGCCAGGGCATGGCAGGTTCCCGGGATGCAGGTCAAAAACTGCAAGCCCTCATGGTACCCACGCCTGCAGGCCCTGGTGCCTCCTGGGGGCGCCCACGTGTTCGCATCTTGGAGGTCGCAGCACCCAGCACCCTGGTCACGAGTGCAGCCTGGGAGAATTCGAGCCACGCCAGCGAGCGTTCCCACGCTTGGAGAGTGGGGATCTGGGCTCCCACACCAGTCTTAGGCAGGGGTGTCGCAGCGCCTTCGGTGAGGACCACGGCGGAGGGG
>NW_007726829.1:464224-483180 GCF_000696425.1 Galeopterus variegatus
GGAGCCGCACACGTCCGGGCTGTGTCCCGCCGCCGGCCCGTGAGTCTGCAGCGCCCCCTGCTGGTGGCCAGCCTCGCCTGCGACCCGCGCTCCGCACCTGCCTCCTGCCCCAGCTGGGGCTGCGCTGCTGGAGAGCGCTGGGCCGAACCTAAGCAATCATTTCAATTTCTGGGTGGGTTGGGGGTAGGATAAGTTATGCACCCAAAACTGAGGAATGGACGCCCCAGGAAGACAAAACGAAGAAAACACAGTGGAGAGGAACAAATTCCGGAGAGGGTCTTTATGTCCCGTACGCAGGTGTAGCTACAGGAGGGGACTGTGCGAACGGGACGCTGCACTCTTGCTGGTGGCGGGCGTCCCTCTGAAGGTTGGTTTACCCGTTACCCCCATGGCATTTCTGATGACTGGAAAGGGAAACCCTCCCCACGCCTGTAACCTCAACACCACTTCTAACAAAATAGACGAGCCCAAAGTAGATATAATGGGAGAATAATAATTTATCCCCAACTGTGAAATAAGGTCGCACGAGCATTGTGAGATTCATCCACGCCGGAGCGTTTTCTATAATCACCCCACTGGGGGGGGGGATAAACTTTCATTAATGAGGGCTCAGAGGTTATAAAACCTTGTGGGGTGAAAGGATTCCCGAGGTCATGACAGCCGGGATAGATTTTTGCTTCCCGCACCCCCCTCCCCCCATAGAGAAGATAACTCCACAGGCTGCATTTTTATTATCCTGCAGTATACTACCATATTTATCGTTAATAAATACGGCATATTTATTAATCTTGTAGTATTTTGTATCTAACTCGGCAAGACTATTTTGGCATTTCTTTCCTAACTGCATAAGCCTTTATTTTTTGAGAGTTCCTCGAATCTTCCTTCTTGTCTTTATGTTGGTTCTCTCATTAATGAGTGCAGTCAAAACCTGACACGTGCTTGGAGATGTGCTTGAATGACCATGATTCTTCTTATCAGCTTGAGAGTGGCAGCGTCCGCCGCCCCTTCTCCAAGCACAGGGTGTGGAATCAGGTCTTGCGTGGATTCCGGCATCGAGGCTGCTTCTGTGGACAGTTACGTTTCACGTGGCTCATGTTTCTGGGGGCCTGTATTAGTGTTCTCTTGCTGCCGTAACCAATCACCACGAACTTAGTGGCTGAAGAGAACACGGATTCATTGTCTCACGTTCTCTGTGGTCAGAGTCTGTCTCCAGCCCGAGCACGTGGCCCTGCATCTCGGGACCAGCCACGGTGCCTCACAGCCTTCCCCCTCTAGCATCTCTCCTGCATCCTTCTTTTCTGCCTTTTCTCTCTTCTGCTGTTAAGGGCTCATGTGATTATATTGGGCCCAACTGGATAACCCAAGATCCTATTTTAGTCAGCCGATTAGTAACATAATTACACCTGCCAAGCCCCTTCACAGCAGAATCTAGATTAGTGTCTGATTGGATAGCTGGGCTTGGGGATCTTGGGGGGCGTCTTTAGATGTCCCACCTGGAGGCATCGGCAGCTTGGCTGAGGTCTATGTGAGGGGTTGGATATTGGCAGATCAGAGGGAGGGGGAACCTTTGTAGGCTGGCTCCCTCCCGGGGGGGCTTGCACCAGCTTACTCTTGATGTGTGCCGTGATAAAGCAGGGTCCTGTGTCTGAGCAGGGGCCTCTCCTTCTGGGTCCAGCGGCTGCTCCTTCCCCCCTTCCTGGGCTGTCATTCCCTGTGGTTCTTCCACACCTTGTCCACATGTTGACAAACAGCCTTTGTGGAGTCTCATCCAACTGTCTCCAGTTGACTGTGTCTGCGCTCTGCCAGCACCCTGACTGGGACACGTTCGGATTGGGGCTGCCTTTGTGGTGACGATTCCTCTCCTTCCTTATGGGATTTTCATCTGCTCTCTCCTGAAGCTTCCCAGCCCCGCCTTCTCCAACCCCACTAGCCATCTGCCTTCCACAGACCCCCCTGGGGTCAGTTCTCAGACAACCTTGCCCACCTTCCCAGCAGTGTTCTCGGTGTCCCCAGCTGGTCACTTGGACGCAGCATCGGTGCCACACCACCCTCTCTCTGTCTCCTGTTCCTCCTCTTCGCCAGCTGAATGTGGATCACCCAGAGCTTGGATTGCAGAGGAATTGTGTTTTCTGTGTGTGGTTTTCTGTTTGGATTTAATTCAATCTCATGGTTAAATGTCATGATTAAAAACAACAGTCTCATAGAAATAGACAAGTTTATGTCAAAATTATATTTAACTCCTTAATGAAGAAACCTGTAGAGAGACTAAGAGAGCTCTTTTGCAAGTCTAAATAGCGTTCTCCCTCACAGTCTCCCTTTAACACAGACTATCTCTGAGTATTAGTCTCAGTCTGGTGGTTCTGGTCTCTTTGTCTTTGTACTAAGATCATAATGGAACGTGTTGCTTAGTGGATCACTCTCTACAGTGGAAATTGGACATAGGTTTAATGTTTATTATCCCGTTCTCCCTCACAGTCTCCCTTTAACACAGACCATCTCCGAGTATTAGTCTCAGTCTGGTGGTTCTGGTCTCTTTGTCTTTGTACTAAGATCATAATGGAATGTGTTGCTTAGTGGATCACTCTCTACAGTGGAAATTGGACATAGGTTTAATGTTTATTATCCATTCTCTATCAGCAATATTTGCACATTGATTTTATTCCTTCGAGCTGCTTTCCTACTCTGAGGAAGAATTTCTGAACCCATTGTCATGGTGACTCCATTACCCTGGGCATTTTATAGCAAAGCTTTCATACCGTGTGGCCTCTTTTGTCTGCCTGGGCAGGGCTGAGGTGTTAACTGAGGCACAAGAGCTGCCTTGCTGTACAGCTGTACAAATTCCCACAGGGGGTTCCTTGAGGTCCCCAGAAAGTTGTTTTTGGCTTAACTGATTAACCCACCTTCACCAAGCCCAGACAATTTGTCCCCAGATCTATGAGGGGGTCAATCCCTTTCTCTGAGGTCCCTGAAACTTGCCACCTCTCTGCCTGCCAAGAAGGGACCTTCCTCGCCTCTTATGATGCTGGGCCCTGTAAGCCACAGTCCACAAGCCAGACTGGGTCCCAGGGACTTGGTGGTCCTGGTTTCCAGCTGGGAGTACAGCCCCACTCCTGACTGATAGGTGCTATGGGTTGAATTGTGTCCCCCCACGATTCATATGTTGAAGTCCTAACCCCCAGTACCTCAGAATGTGACTGTATTTGGAGATAAAGTCTTTGAAGAGGTGATTAAGGTAAAATGAGGTCATTAGGGTGGGTCCTGATCCAATCTGATGGGTGTTCTTATAAGAAGGGGAGATCAGGACACAGACACAGACAAATGACCATGCGAGGACACAGGGAGAAGACAGTGTCTGCAAGCCAAAGAGAGAGGCCTCAGAGGAAACCAGCCCTGCCCACACCTTGATCTCGGACTTGCAGCCTCCAGGGCTGTGAGAATAAGTCTCTGTGTGTAAGCTGCCCAGCCTGCGGTCCTTTGTTACGTTGGCTGGAGCAGATGAAGTTGTGGCTTATCCCTGTGGAATAGACAAGTTTGTCTTGAAATGTGAATGTCTGGTGGGAGCCATCTGGCAAGTGCCAAAGGTAGTTTGGGTGGAAAGGGCACACTGACAGTTTTATTATTCTGAATTTGGGAAGAATGGAGTTGTAGATGCCTCTCCACCAAGTCAGGGGAAGACAGTGGATGGAAAAAGGGGTCCAGGCTGCAGACTGCACTGATCACAGTGGAGAGATCTTAAGCCCCTTATGCATCATTAAGACCTTCAGCTCATCTTAGAAGCATGTGACCTTTGTCAGCAGAAAGCCCTGAAGTAAACAAGCTCTTGAACAGAATGGGCTGGGGCCTTAGGAGGTGCAGAAGGTCAAGCTGACCCACTTAGAGCAGATTCATGTCTCTGAATTCTGGCATTTCCCTCAGATGGTCTCTGAGCTTCTTTTGCTTGTTTTGTTTAAACATGCAGGATCGTACAGGTGCTACACAAGATTATTTACAGCATCTGTTATGGGTTGAATTGTGTCCCCTCCAGATTCATAGGTTGAAGCCCTAACCCCCTGTTCCTCACAGTATGACCTTTTTAGGAAGTAGGGTCCTTGCAGATGTAATTAGTTAAGATGAGGCCATACTGTGTTAGGGTGGGCCCCTAATCTAATGACTGGTGTCCTTATTAGAAGAAGGAACTTTGGAGACAGAGACACTGGAGAATGCCACATGAAGATGAAGGCAGAGATCGGAGTGATGCTTCTACAATCCAAGGAACACCAGGGGTCACCAGCACCACCAGAAGCTGGAGAGGGGACTGGGATGGATTGTCCCTCACAGCCTCAGAAGAAACCAGCTCTGCTGACACTGATTTCAGAACTTCCAGCCTCCAGGACTGTGAGGTAGTAAATTTCTGTTGTGTAAGACACCAAGTCTATGAAACTTTGTTACAGTAGCCCCAGGAAACTAATACAGTATCCAACTTTAGCTTTAAAGCATTCTAAGGAGACAATTCCTATGCACAAGTTGCCTCCCAAAGGGAACTTGAAAAAGAGCAAATCTGTTTGCATATAGACAAGCATATATAAGTAATAACTGGGTTCCTGGTTGATATGGTTTGTGTCCCCCGAGTTTTATGTATTAGTAGCTTGATCCCCAGTGTGACTGTTAAGAAGGTGGGAAATCATATTATGGTAATTGAAAGGTGGGGCCTTTGAAGAGGTGATTAGATTCTGAGTGCCATGCCATAGTGAATGGATTAAAAATGATGGTTAGGGTATGGCTCTGAGGGCTCTAAAAGAAGAGCACATGAGAGGTTAGTCTTTGCTCTGCCATTTTCTGCCATATGAAACCCCTGGGTCACCGTCGCTACCACCAAGGCCTTCACCAGATATGTTCCCTGGACTTTGGACTTCCCAGCCTCTGAAACTGTAAGCAATAAATTTCATTTTCTTTATAAATCATCCAGTTTCAGGTATTTTGTTATAAACAACAGAAATGTATTAATATGCTGGTATTTTTTTCTGTTTCTATGAATTTTTAATTTCTTTGAAAATTTTGGAGCTAATAAAAAATAATTCAAGGACTAGAAGCCAATCAAGGTTCTTGGAAATTATATTTAAGCTGACCTTGAAAGCCACACACTCGCTGCCAACATCATGATAGAGAAGAGGCGTGGGTCCCAGGACTGGCACCTGCCATGACATCTACAAGACATGATCACTTTCTCATAGTCCTAGACATCTAGCAAATGGTGGTGACTCATAAAACCAGAATAGGAAATTTGAGAAGTTCAAATTAATTACATTTATTTAGAGAAGATAAACACAAACTTGCTTTGCCTGTGTTATGTTCCACTCCGTAATACACAAGGGAAGGGTAAATAAATTTTAAAAATCAAAATGATCAAACCAGTTAAATTTGTCAAAGGATGAACTGTGGTGTGTAATATTAAACAAATTATTATTTTCTTATAATCCTTGTGTAACTCTCCTATGTCTTTAGAGTACCGTTAACATTCTTCACATCTTGTTTATAGGTTTAGTATTTTAGGCTTCTTGGAGCCTTTTCCTTTTAACTCTCAACAGCATGAAATCACGTTTCCTGACTTCTTATCCTGTAGCTTAGCAACAACGTCTACATTCACGGTTGGCCGGTGGGTCCAAATCAGTTTGTTCCTGTCGGAGATGGAGTCCCTCCTGTCCACAGCACTGAGAGATTTTCCTGAAGAGTTGGCATACTGAAATTGAAAGCTTTAGGAAGATTTTTTTTTCCTTGTTAGAGTTCTTATGTAAATACTACGATCTATTAACCGATAAAAGTAGATATGACTTCATCTACTTGGAGAGGCTTATTTATGCCTATAGGCAGTGGACTGGTCTTTTTGAACCGAATCTTCTCGGCATGTCCCCATGACTGGTTAATAGTTAAGGGCCACAGATTTAAAGGGCCGCAATTTCCAACCTACTTTTTTCTCTGTGGAAAAGAAACAATTTCTCATTTCCAGACACATAGACCTGCAAAAGAAACCAGGACACAGATGCTTCCACAAATAGCCCCTGCAGTGAAAAACCACTGAGAAGTGTCCCTGCAGGTAAGCAGATTCCTGGGGTGGGCAGTTGATATGTCCAGTCAACTTTTAAGTGGGGGGCGTTGGTCAGTTTTGCAGAGTGAATGCATCCAGGCCCATCTCCCACCGTCCTGGGGGATTCCTTCTACAAGCCCAGTGACCAGCACCTTCCTGGGCCAGGAAACCACGTCCCTTCTGCTGGTGTCCGTCACCCCAGCCAGAGCCCAGGGCTGCCTTCCACTGTAACATCTCCAGTGGGAACAAACAAAATTCTCCCTTTAAAATCTGGTGAGTGGTTGTTAAAGTTTTATTTAACTCAACAAACAACGGACCATGCCTGCTGAAAGTCACAGGAAGAATGAAAGGATGGCTTGTCAGATGCACATTCTGGGTGAGTGGTTGTTAAAGTTTTATTTAACTCAACAAACAATGGACCATGCCTGCTGAAAGTCACAGGAAGAATGAAAGGATGGCTTGTCAGATGCACATTCTGTGGGTCTCTGATGTTAAAACCACAACATCTTCGCGGGGACTTCCCTGCCAGACTACAGGACAGCCGTCCTGTCCCTTTCTGTAGTTTATGGACTGTGCATGGTCTGCCACTTTATCATCGATGTGTCCTTGACAAGCTCACTGTGACAACAATTTGTGTTTTCCTCGAGAAGGAGATATAGCTCTGGTTGGCCATAAAAGGTGTTCTGGTTTGCTATCACAATCATTTTGTGTCTCCAAGTGTCCCCTCACATCCGACCATGACACTACAGGCTGGCTAGGCTCACACTTAGAGCTCCAGCTGAGTGGGTCTGGCCACCCAGCTCCATATCTGTCTATCCATCCATCTCCTCCCTTCCTCACCAAGCGCCTGTGTCTCACACCCAGTCCTACTCCACAGGGCACAGATACCTACCGTCACCCTGGCTGCAGACACTGGAGCCCTGATGCCTCCCTCTCACTCAAATGCCACATTTTTCAGTGAAGGAAGTTGGCTCCACCTTCAAAACATACCAGAATCCAGCCACAGCTCACCACTCCCATGGCTGCCTCTCTGGTCCCAGCCACCTTCTCCTTCATCAGGCGTCCTGCTTCTGTCAGGTCGCCCTTCAGCGACTGCCCAACTCAGAATAAAAGCTATTGTTGGCTCCATGTCCTCTCCCCAACCTCCCCTACCCTCCTAGGGGGCCCTTCATTCCACAAACAGGCCAGGCCACTACAACCCCAGGGCCTTTGCACATGCTCTTCCCTATTTCTCCAGGTGCCGGGTACTTTCTCCCTGAACAACTTCAGGTCCCTGCTCAGATGTCACATCAGCAGGGACTTCCCTGAGTGTTCCATTTAGCATGGCATCCACCCCTACTCCTGGATTCTGTTCTTCAGTTCTGTTCTTTTTCTCTCGGGAGCACTAATATTAACTCCACTAATGTACTGTATATTTTTACTTACCTAGTTGCTGAAAGACATTTTATTTTGTATTATTTTATTTTTTTTAAGATTCCATCTTTTATTTACTTTTTGTTTGCTTGTTTTTTCTTTTTCTTTTTATCATTACACAATGTAAACTATTTTGTGGCCCTTTACCAGTTTCTCCCTAACCCTCCCCCTCTCTTCCATTCTCTCCTTTTGAGAGTCCAGGGAATTATTGTGATTGTTGTTAACTTTCTTTGTTTCTTTCTTTTTTTGTTTTTCAGCTCCCACTTATGAGTGAGGACATGTGGTATTTCTCTTTCTGTGCCTAGCTTACTTCACTTAACATGATTTTCTCTAAGTTCATCCATGTTGCTGCAAATGGCAGAATTTCATTCCTTTTTACTGCAGAGTAGTATTCTATTATGTACATATACCACATTTTTATTTTCCAGTTATCCATTGGTAGACATTTAGGCTGGTTCCAATTCTTAGCTATTGTAAATAGAGCTGCAATAAACATAGGAGTGCAAATATCCCTTCAACATGGAGATTTACATTCCTTTGGGTATATACTCAACAGTGGGATTGCTGAATCGTATGGCAGTTCTATCTGTAGTTGTTTGAGGAACCTCCATACTGATTTCCATAATGGCTGCACTAATTTATAGTCCTTCCAATAGTGCAGAAGAGTTCCCCTTTCTCCACATCCTCATCAGTACTTATTATTCTCTGTCTTTTTGATACTAGCCAGTCTAACTGACAGGAGATGATTTTTCAATGTGGTTTTGATTTGCATTTCCCTGATGCTCAGAGATGTTGAGGATTTTTTCATGTGTCTGTTGGCTATTTGTCTATCTTCCTTTGAGAAATGCCTATTCAGCTCCTTTGCCCAGTTTTTAATTGGGTTACCTGTTTTTTTACTGTTGAGTTGTTTGAGTTCTTTGTATACTCTAGATATTAATCCCTTGTTGGATGCATAGTTTGCAAATATTTTCTCCATTCTGTAGGCTGTCTTTTCACTCTATTAACTGTGTGTTTTGCTGTGCAGAAGCTTTTTAGCTTGATATAATCCCATTTGTTTATTTTTCCTTTTGTTGTCTGTGCTTTTGGGGTCTTCTTCATAAAGTCTGTGCCCATCATACTTCCTGAAGTGTTTATCCTATGATTTTTTTTTTAGTAGTTTTATAGTTTTGGTTCTTATATATGTCTTCAATCCATTTTGAATTGATTTTCGTATATGGTGAGAGGTACGGGTCTAGTTTCTTTCTTCTGCATATGGATGTCCAGTTTTCCCAGCACCACTTATTGAAGAGGCTGTCCTTTCCCCAGTGTATGTATGCTCCTGTTGCCCTTGTCAAATATAAGTTGGCTGTAAGTATGTGGGTTGATTTCTGGGTTCTCTATTCGGTTCTGTTGGTCTGTGTGTCTATTTTTCTGCCAGTATCATACTGTTTTGGTTACTATAGCTTTGTAATATAATTTGAAGTCAGGTAGTGTAATGCCTCCAGCTTTTTTTTTTCCCCTCAAGATTGCTTTGGCTACTTGGGGTCTTTTGTTATTCCGTGTGAATGTCAGGATTGGTTTTTCTATTTCTGTGAAGAAAGTCATTGGTATTTTGATGGGGATTGCATTGAACTGTAGTTTGCTTTGAGTAGTATGGATATTTTCACCATGTTAATTCTTCCAATCCAAGAGCATGGAATGTCTTTCCATCTTTTTGTGTCTTCTTTCAGCAGTGATTTGTAGTCTTGTTGTAGAGATCTTTCAGCTCCTTGGTTAAATTGATTCCTAGGTATTTTATTTTTTTGGTGGCTATTGCAAATGGGCTTGCTTTCTTGATTTCCTCTTCTGCTAGGTGGTTGTTGGAGTATTAAAAAGCTACTGATTTTTGCATGTTGATTTTGTATCCTGCAACATTACTGAAATCATTTATCAGCTCTAAGAGATTTTTGATAGAGTCTTTAGGTTTTTCTATATATAGTATCATATCATTTATAAACAGGGACAGCTTGACTTCATCTTTTCCAATTTGGATGCCTTTTATTTCTTTCTCTTGCCTGACAGCTCTGGCTAGTACTTCCAATACTATGTTAAATAGGAGTGGTGAGAGTGGGAATCCTTATCTTTTTCGCATTCATTCAGGATGATATTGGTGGTGGGTTTGTCATATACAGGTTTTATTATGTTGAGATACTTTCCTTCTATACCTAATTTGCTGAGAAGGAATGTTAAATTTTGTCAAATGCTTTTTCTACGTCTATTGAGATAATCATATGGTTTTTGTCCTTGATTTTGTTGATGGGGTGTATCACAGTTATTGAGTTATGTATGTTGAACCATCCTTGCATCCCTGGGATGAATCCCACTTGATCCTGGTGTATAATTTTTTGCTGTGTTTCTGTATTCTGATTTTTGTTGAGGATTTTTGCATCTATGTTCATCAGAGATGTTTGTCTATAGTTTTATTTATTTATTTATTTTTCATTATATCTTTGTCTGGTTTTGGTATCAGGGTGATGTCAGTGTCATAGAATGAGTTTAGGAGAATGGCCTGTGCTTCAATTTTTTGGAATAATTTGAAGGGAATTGGTATTAATTCCTCTTTAAAGGCCTGGTAGAATTCAGCAGTAAAGCTGTCCAGTCCTGGGCTTTTCTTTGTTGGGAGACTGTTGATTATTGCTTTGATCTTGTTGCTTGTTATTGGTCTGTTCAGGTTTTCTATTTCTTCTTGGTTTAGTCTTGGTAGTCTGTATGTGTCCAAAAATTTATCCATTTCTTCTAGGTTTTCAAATTTGTTGGTGTATAGTTGTTCATAATAGTCTCTAATGATTCCTTGTGTTTCTGTGGTATCAATTGTATTGTCTCCTTTTTTGTTTCCAATTTTTGTTATTTGGGTCTTCTCTCTTCTATTTTTAGTTAGCCTAGGTAATGGCTTGTCTATTTTGTTTATCTTCTCAAGAACCAATTTTTGTTTCATTGATTTTTTTGTATCATTTTTGGGTCTCTATTTCATTTAGTTCTGTTCTGATTATAATTATTTCTTTCCATCTACTATTTTTGGGATTGGATTATTCATGATTTTCCAGTTCTTTGAGGTTTAGCATTAAGTTGTTTATTTGAAATATTTTAATTCTTTTGATGTAGGCATTTATCGCAATAAAATTCCCTCTGAGTATTGCTTTTGCAGTGGCATGAATGGAAGTCACAGGTTTTTCTGTGGTGTTTGGCTGAAGTAGAGTGATTTTTGTCTAAGTTTTTTGTCTTGTTAGACTACCCATTTCCTGGTCCTTTGCTAGAGAGAACAGACTTTGTTGGGGCTTTGCCACCCCCTTTTGTTTGTGATCTTTGGAGTTTCTGGTTGCTGGCTTCTTAGGCTTCAAGTCTGGGATACACGAGGCAAAATAAACACACAGAGAACTTACCACCATGTTGTTCCTTGGGTCCCAAGGTTCCTACACAGTCTGCCACCTTCTCTCTACCCTTTAAAGTCTTATATGTGCTTTATATACAATTTCCAGGGTTTTTAGCTGTGCTTAGTGGTACTTGGCAGGAGGAGTAAAAGTACATCGACTCCATTTTCCCAGATGCAGAATTCCAATTAATAGTTTTTTAAAAGTCTGCCAACTCCAATTTCTGGATTACTTTTGGTTATGTTTGTACTGCTTGTTTTTATATTTGGTTGTTTGTTATAAGGTCCTGTCTTTTTGCATGCCTAGTAATTCTTTTATTGAATACTAGACCAAACTATAGAGGCACCAGAGAGGGTCCACTCTTTCCTCTGTGGGTCAGATAGACCTGGGTCTGGTTACTCTAGACCAAACATGGACTGAGTTGGGTTGAGCTGGGCTGCAGCTTGAGTAAGAACAACTGTCTTTCTGGATTATCCTTATCTGTAGGGTGTGGTCCTCGAGGGATTTCCACTGTGTTTTCAGCACAGAGAAATTGCAAACATTATTTTTTTCCATTTAAAAGGTTTTAAGCTTGTCTATTCAGTGCCCCATCCTATACAGCTCTGTTTGCTGGCAGAGCACAGACACAGTCAACTGGAGACAGTTGGATGAGACTCCACAAAGGCTGTTTGTCAACATGTGGACAAGGTGTGGAAGAACCACAGGGAGTGACTGGTTGTGCTTAGGGACCTTGAAATCTACAACTTTGTCAACCAACAGGGCATTGCTTTTTCTGTCCAGGGGAGTGGCTCTTCTTGGCCTGCTGTCCTCCATCCCTGCTCAGATCACCACGTCCCCTCAAGGGAAATCAGCTGGAGCTCTTTGGCGCTTCCTCCAGGGCTGGCAACATCTTCCTCTTGTTCTCAGACCCCACAGGGTCTCTGTCTCCTCAGCATCCTGAATGGGGAGAAAATCCCCTCTGTCTCAGAGGTTTCCCCCAGCCCACGCAGCCTCATAGCTTCAGCATCCACTACATATTTCTGGGGAAGCCAACCCTGTGCTTTGCATGCCCAGTCTGCAACGCTGCACCCCAGCATCATGTGACCACCCCAGCACATGCTCTGCCCCCAGTGATGGCCTCTGCCCGGGCCGTGCTCAACTCAGCCTCTGGTCTGCACCCAGAACTGGGGAATTCTGCTCCCCTCTGGAAGGTTCTCCCTCGAGTCCTCATTGTCATCACAGCCCATGGATGCCCTTAAGTCAACGATTGTTGCAATTTGTTCTGTTTCTCTAGCTGCTCTCAGTGGTAGCATTTCTACCATAAACGGCTCCATCCTAACAGGAGGTGATGTCCCAGACAGCTCCTTTCCCTGAAAGAAGTTGGTCTTGGGTGAATGCATTTACTGCACACACTTTAGTTACAACCCCTACATGAACCAGGCACTGTGCAGGACAATGTCCACACCCACCAGTCCTGCTGATCCAGTGTCCTTCTCTCCCTTGTGGTACCTGGTAAACAGCTGGGTGGATGCAGTGTGGTTGGGGCCCTACTTTCCACCACACCACGCTACTTCCTGGGAGACAGAGAATGGATGAGTCTCTGAGTGAGAGACAGGCCAGTGCATGAAACAGACATTGTCACAAACTACTGATGACATTTAAGCTTTAAAGTGACTTTTGGGTCTTTCTGCTCTTTAGATAGAGTGAGAAAGCAAGCTACAAAACCCTCAAAATGCATCGGTATGAAATGCAACAGCAGTCTGATTGTATCTGTGATTCCCTTCATCACCTGAGAAATTCACAGTCACCCTGTGCTTTCCTGTGGGCGTGTAGATAGCACAAAAGCTATTTCTTTTTTCATTCCTTTAACCTGAATATCATTATTCACTAAGAATAAATGTTTGCATTATTAATGTTGCTGGGTTTTTTTTTGGTGATCCCAATGAAAAATTTATATGCCGGAATGGTTTTCTTCTTATTGTTGCTGTATTCTGAGATAACTGATCTCACTCTCATCCCTTTGGGATTAACAGAGTCCCTGACGCTCCTCGGAAGGATGGTGCTGGTGCAGCTCTTCCTGGGGGCAGACACATTAACGCTGTCTGGAGGGAGGACAGGATGCGGGTAGCGGGTGATTTCTGTGGTCAGTTCAGCAGGACTACACAGGTGTCTTTTAATTCTCCTTTTTATCAGCTGGCAGTGCAAGATTACTTTTTAAATTGAGCATTGTTACTAAACACAGTGAGACCCAGGCCCATATCTGAGTCCTAAATTTGCCACTTTGCAGCCATACAAACTTGGACTCATCAGCTCATCTCTCTGAGTGTCAATATTCTTATCTCCTGTGATGATAACAAGGATGATGTTGATGACAGACCCCTGCCCTGTGTGCCTTATGTGCAGACCAAGCAAGTGAGAAAAACAAAGGCTGATTATCCAGAGCTGGCTATGGCGAGGGGGTCAGCCACCCTCACTTGCATTTTGGCCGAGACTCACAGACAGGCCGAGAGTGGAAAAGCTTCTTAGTGGGTGGGGGAGGCTCCGGCTGAGCCGTCAGAGGCTGTGGGCCTGGGGGAGCCGGGGTGGCTCACTAGACGCCGCCTCCCATGTGATTGGCGAGGGGGCGTACTTGGCTCTCTCTGGTTGATCCTAGTTGGAAGTGGGGACAAAATTAGGGAAGCTGCCAGGTATTAATCAAGTCCTGGCCATTTAGGGCCCATTGTTGCAGAAGTTACTGTTTAGCTTCCTGGGTTGTCACTGGAAACAGCACCTGGCTTCCCGCAAGTCAGACTTACAGCAGACTGGCCTCCTGGGCCGGTCACTGCAGCAGAGGGGGAGGTTTCCTGGGCAGGTTGTGCAGGTCGTGGGTCAGAGTTCTTGTTGTATAAATGGTCTGGCCATTGTCTGTCCTGTACTCAGCTCTGCTTCCCAGCTCCAGAGAAGAGAGGTGGAAGTGCAGACCTTCAGATCCTGTCCTGTGCCTAAAATGACAGCAGGGTGGGAGGTAGGGGGTGGTGACCATGTTTCTGGTGGAGGCAGCATGGCCTCAGATGTACTAAGCAGATGCGTGTGGGTGTGTGAAGGGACCAGCCTCAGGGAGCAGGTGCCAGGTGGGTGCTCCAGTCCCTAAGGGGCTTGGGGAAAGATAAGATTTTGTCTGAGAGCGTGGCCTGTAGACCAGGGTTGAATCTCTTCATGGGTAGACTGCAGAGTCCCCCTCACTGCAGGGGGATGGTTGAGGGCTGGCCAGGCTCAGCGTAGACTTGACCAGGAGCCTCTTCGTATGGCCTGTCTACCATGGGATTGGTCTTTGAGTCAGGAGCACCTAGGGGAGGCCCAAGTGGTCCTGCTTCCAAAGACCATCGTGGAAAGAATTCTGCTATTTGAATAAAAGAAGAACCATTCTTAAAAAGTAATAGCTTGATTTTGATTTAATTGTACACACTGGTTCCCAGATAAAGCCCGGATCCCTACAGTCTCACCCCTAGTCTAAATCTTAAACCCAACCAAACAAAAACACCCAGAAATGTGGCTTGGGAATTCTGATGTCGAACTCTAACCCGACATTCATTGAATTCAGCCAGTGTTTATTGAACCCCTAAGGCATGAAGATGAAAATAAAAATCTTAAGACCTTCTCTTAAGTCATTCTGGTGAATTAAATTAGATAGTTGCCTGAAGTAAAAGCAAAGGGTAACCTTTGTCGTGACTGTTATTGTTTTGTTTCATTTTGACTTTATGTCCCTCCTATTCTTTTCCCTGAAACAAGAAGAGAGGGAGAGAGACAGGGGGAGGGAGGGGAGCATGGGCGAGGCTCAGTGATGGGGACCTCAGCCCCACACCCACCACAGCAGCCCGGAGCCTAGCAGGGCCGAGGTGGGGGTGTTGATGGCAGGACATGGCAGGGGCTTGGGCTCCGGTCCTGACTGGGAAGCTCTTCCCTTGGCCCGTGATGCGTCCAGGGCCAGCCGGGCCAGGAGGACCACAGCACCTCAGGCAGGTAGTTGGGTACGGTGGGAAGTGAAGGGAAGAAATCCCTTCCTCTCGCACACCCAGGACGACATCCTCAACCTGGGGGAGTGTGTGCGTTCCGCTCAGGGCCCTCTTCCCGTGTCCCTCTTCCCAGAGTCTCCCATTGTTGTAGGAGGTGATAAGCCAAGTCCCCTGAAGCACCTGGGCCTGGAAGCAAACTGGACTGTTAGGAAATGACCCTGCAGCAACCAGCAACATAAAGGAGGCTAAATTCTTTCATCCCTATAACAGAGAAGGGCCATGTCCACTTTGGAGAGCCTTAGTGAGGACAAATCCTACCATACCAGTTCTTCTACCTAGGGCTGAACTTTGAAGTGGCTGCAGCTCCTGAACATGTCACCTAGATGTCCTAATCAGAACCTGAGGCTAGGGGTTCCACACCAGCATCTTCATGTCCCCTGGAGGGCAGAGCTACCCACCATTGCCCGGGACTTTGACCCACCATGGAATTATCCTTGTGGTATTAACTAACATGTTTGTAGGGAAGGCCGAACCTGAGATGAATGAGCATCCGGCCCATTTTCCTTGACCAATCCTCTGAATCTCATGGTGAAGTACAGGCACTGACGAGGTGTGGCTACACATCCTTGTGGTATTAACTAACATGTTTGTAGGGAAGGCCGAACCTGAGATGAATGAGCATCCGGCCCATTTCCTTGACCAATCCTCTGAATCTCATGGTGAAGTACAGGCACTGACGAGGTGTGGCTACAGTTGAGGATGAGAGTGATTCAGGGACCCCTGAGGGGCTGTGTCATCTGCAAGGCAGAAGGGCCGCAGAACCCCGGGCCGAGAGCATCCCACAGCTAAGATAGTCCATGCTCCCCTCTGAGGCCAGGTGTATCTCAAGCGTTGAGTGACTTGGGGGTATTGGATGCTGTGCCTGGGACTCACACGTCTGCTCTCTGCTGGTGTGCATGCATTATTGTTCTATGAACTGTATCCTTTCTTAAAGGGAGGTAAACTTGGTTGGGAATGCGGGTTCCCATGTCTCAGAAGCTCGACTGTCAGCTCAGGCTGCTGGCCACACAAGTGGGCGTCCACCCCTGACCTTGTTCCTCCAACTCATCTCTCACTTGCAATCACTGGGAAACCTCCAATCTTCCTGCCAGAGACCTTCTCCTGTCCCTTTGTCCTCATCCTGTTCCAAACTGGCATCTCTCACTTCTGGGGAGATGTGGGTATGTGTTCTAGAAGCACAGAGAGAGCGAGGCCATCTCAATAGGAGCGTTTGGAAGTGTTTTCTAAGGAGATGGCCGGTTACCTGGACTTTGAAGGTAGGGTCACAACCTGAGAATGAGACCTGGCTGAGCCTGGGGTGTTCTGTGTGCAGGGAAAGCGTGTGCCCCAGCAGAGAGGCCATCCTTGAGCCATTCTATGGCCACGGGCCACTCCATGCAGCATTTAGGATCTGAAATGTAGTCACGCTGCAGACTTTCATCAAAGCTGGTCTAGACCCAGTTAGACTGCAGGAGTAAGTTGTATGTGAGGATAAAACAGGTCTCTCTTGTATGTTTCCAATAACTTACTTCTGGTTCTCCCATTGTGGGTGCCCCCCCAGAGCGGCTTGAGAATGGACGCTTTTGTCCTGATGCCCCAAAGCAACACTCATGGTTCATGCCTTGGGTCCACTTGCAAAGGCTACTGATGGTTCACACATGGAAGTGTGTGGTGAGGGTGATACACTTCCTCTTTCCTTTTCAGTCATATCATTAAGTTCCTATCATCAGTCACCGTTTGCTCCATTATCTTCTTGGCTCCCCCATTGGCATCAAAAGGAAGAGAAAGTGTCACAGGATTTTCTGGGTTAACATTTGCTACTCCCGTATTCTAATAATTTCTTCTGAGATTAAATCTGTTGTTTATTAAAAAAAATAAATTACAGAGACTTTCCTGGAAAAGAGGGTGTAATGAACTTAGATCTTAAAATTTCCCTCCCCCAATTCCTGATGAAATTAATGAACAGCAGAAAAAAATAGCAAAATTTCCATTATTAAAGAAAGAAAGAGGTGTAAATTCATGCCATAGCATTTGAGAATGGCAGCCAAGGAAATCAACAGAAGATTCTCAGGCAGCATCTGACTCCTTCACAACTCCCTAAAGGCCATACTGGGAAAGGAAGAAGAGTCAATACAGTCTTAATAGTTCTTGTGTATATTGTCCAATTTTGGGAGAAGTGGTGAGAAGTTTCAAGAAACCCTCCAGTCTGGAGCTCTTACCTACCACTGTGGGATCTCAGGATCTCAGCAGAGGCAAGAAAATCACCAA
Organism: Galeopterus variegatus; assembly: GCF_000696425.1. NCBI lineage: Eukaryota > Metazoa > Chordata > Mammalia > Dermoptera > Cynocephalidae > Galeopterus > Galeopterus variegatus. The sequence goes on from NW_007726829.1 coordinate 481,363, forward strand.
GGTTTGGCATTTTCTGACTCTCCACGCTGAGTCAAGGGAAATGCCTATATAGACATCCACCACGGAGCTCCCCCAAGACAGCAGAACTCGGAAGATCCAATACAGCCCAATAGAACAAGACAAAAGGGAAATTTGAGAGCATATAATATCAAGCAAGTACCAAAACCAGAACCTTTGTATAACTAAAAAATAAACTGTTATCAGAATATACAAAGCTAAAATTTAACCAACTCTTCTAGAGGAAAGACTTGAAATTAATCATTGTGAACACATAGGAACTGTACAGAGATACTACAGCAATTAGAAAAACATACATTTGGTGGGTAGACATAGATGATCCAATAGATAGTAAATAAAATTTAAAATTTATGAACCTTGATTAGGAAACCCAATCAATGAATGGAAAGTGTTTTAAAAAATGTGATAGAAAAAATTCCTGATGTTAAGGAAACCTGAATTTATAGGTTGAAGATGCAAAACTAAGAAATACGCTAGAAAAAAACATTATTAAGTGGACATATCTTGGTTAAATTACTGAACTGTAAAAGAAAAAAAAATGTTTAGGTTTTGAGGAAGAAAAAATTCATGTACTGGGACAAAAAAATCAGGCTGATTACATACTTCTTAGCAATAGTCAGTGTGAAACAGTTGAACAATTATCTGGGGTAATTAAACTGTTACTCTAAAATGTTAAATGCAGTAAAATTGTTATTAAGAATAAAGGCGGTAGTAGACATTGTTAAAAACCTCAAGAAATATAGAACCAATTGGTATTTTCTTTAAAAAAAAAAAAGTCCAGTGAAGTATTCAATGGACCCAAAGGTGAGTGAAGACACAGAGGTGGTCGAACTGGGGCTATGGTCGCCCAGAGTTGTAGGGTCAGGGTCAGAGTCAGTGATCAGTGGAGCAACCTCCAGACAGTTTTGAGGGAAGGGAGGTGTGACCCAGGAATTTTATACATAGCCAATCTTTCTTTCAAACACTAAGGCCATAGAGAGACTTTCTCAGGTTGGCAAATCTCAGAGAAGAACCTTTCCTGAAAAATGTGACAGTGAAATCCAGCCAACGAAAGATAAATGAAAACCAACCTAAATGTCCATTGATGGATGACCAGATAAGGAAAATGCATTATATACACACAATGGAATACCACTCTGTCATAAAAAAATTATGAAATTCTGCCATTTGCACCAACATGGATGAGCTTGGAGAAATATGTTGAGTGAAATAAGCCAGAGACAGAAAGAGAAATACCACATGTCCTCACTCATATGTGGAAGCTAAAACAAACAAACAAACAAGCAAACAAACAAACAGACATGCAAGCAAGCAAGCAAGCGAGCAAGAACAATCACAATAATACACTGGATTTCCAAGAGGAGAGAACAGACTGGTTACTAGAGGTGGGAAAGGGGTATGAGGTTAGTGAGAAATTGATTAAGGGTCACAAAGAACCATCACATTTTGTAATGATGAATATGCTAATTATCCTGATTTGATCATTAGATTTAAAAAAAATTATTTTATTTATTGAATCAAAATCGCTTATACATATTTTGGGGGTTGAACATAGAGATATGTTGATTAAATCAATATTACTAGCATATATATTGTTACAAATCGTAATTATTCTTTATGCCCCTTGTCCAAGCTCTCCCCTTCCCCCATTCCCTCCCCCTCCCCCCTCTAATGACCCTAGATTTCTTCTCTCCTTCTGAAAGAATAATGGTTACTCTGTTGATTTGTTGCCTAGATGATCTGTCCAATGCTGAGAGGTGTGATCAGGTCCCCCAATATTATCATAGAGAAGATGCTTCC
>NW_007726829.1:484616-502959 GCF_000696425.1 Galeopterus variegatus
AAAGCAAGAGAGAGGAAGCAAGAGAGAGAGAGAGGAGGTGCCAGGGTCTTTTTAAGCAACGAGCTCTCACGGGAACTAATAGAGCGAGAACTCACTCATTAATCCCCCCTCCCCCGGGGAGAGCATTAATCCATTCATGAGGGATCCACCCCCATGACTCCCATGACTCAATCAGTTTCCAACACTGCCACATTGGGGATCAAATTTCCACATGAGTTTTGGAGGGGACAACACATCCAAACTCCATCAGTCCCCTTCTCCATGCCTCTGGTCCCTGGGAAGGCCACCAGGCACATGGTTGTGGGAGGAGGGTCCGGTCCCCTTCTTCATGCCTCGGGTACCCAGGTGAGCCCCGGGGTGCTGGAGTTTTGTGCCTGCTGTGGGAGGAGGGTTCAGTCCCTGGCTCCATACCTCAGGTCACTGGGCGGGACCTGAGGCACTGGCTTGGTGTACCTGGTTGTGGGAGAGAGGGCCAGTCCCCTTCTGCATGCCTCTGGGCCAGGCGGGCCCCGAGGTGCTGGCACAGTGTCCATGGTTGTGGGAGAGAGGTCTGGTGCCCTTCTCCTTATCTCGGGTCCCTGGGTGGGCCCTGAGGTACTGTCGTGGCGTGTCTTGTTGTGGGAGTAGGGAGTAGGTCCCCGGGCAGGGCCTGAGGCACTGGCGTGGTGTGCCTAGTTGTGGGAGAGAGGTCCGATCTCCTTTTTCATGCTCTGGGTCCCTGGGTAGGCTCCGAGGTGCTGGCATGTTGTGCCTGGTTGTGGGAGAGAGGTCTGTTCGTCGACTCCATACCCCGGGTCCCTGGGTGGGCCCCAAGGTGCTGGCTCAGTGTGCCTGGTTGTGGGAAGGAGGTCCATTCTCCTTCTCCTTGCCCCAAGTCCCTGGGTGGGCCCTGAAGCACTGGTGCAGTGTGCCTGGTTGTGGGAGAGAGGTCCGGTCCCCTTCTCCTTGCCCCAGGTCCCTGGGTGGGCTCCAAGTTGCTGGCATGTTGTGCCTGGTTTTGGGAGGGTGGTCTGGTCCTCTTCTCCATGCCCTGGGTCCCTGCGTGGGGCCCAAGGTGCTGGCATGGTGTGGGAGAGAGGTCCAGTCCCCTTCTCCATGTGATCATTACATATTTTACACAAGTATTGATATTCAACTCTGTACCCCATAAATATGTATCATCAACTATGTTTCAGTAAAAAATAAACTAAGTCTGGAAAAAAGGTGAATAAAAACAGAGAATGTAGAAATGGACAAAAGAACAGGAAAAGTATATTGAATCCACAGAAATATAATTCTATATGTGGGTATTTTGATTATTGAATTGAATATAAATGCTATGAGCTGGGGCAAAACATAAAATTTTCAAAAATTCATAAGCAGGTGGGAGGTGGAGATAGAAGGTGGAATAGATGCTAACTTTCTCATGGCTCTTAAATTTTAATGTTCTGTGTATTTCAAACACCTTTTAGAAACCTAAATTATCTCTTCTGGTGAATAAACACTTATCTGAGGCTTAGCATTTAATTGTTTCACCCCAGTTTTTAAAAACACTTTAAATTCAATTAAAAAATTTTAAAATTAAGGCTAGTATGTTTAGCTTGACTTCATCTTAATAAAATTCCCTCTATCAATTATCTATGTATCTATCAATCATCTGTCTACCTACTTCCTTCCAGCTTCTAGCATTATTTATGCAGTATTTCCACTTTTGCAACAGTGTTATCTCTCTAGCCTTCTTTCTGTGTATACATATGGATGCAGTGACAGATGTTGGAATCACGGAAACTATCATTGTGTATTAGTCAACTCAGTCCACTATAACAAAATGCCACAGACTGGGAGGCTTAAATGACAGACATTTATTTCTCACAGTTCTGGAGTGCGGAAGTCCAGGATCAAGGTGCTGACGGACTGGCTCCTGGTGAGGACTCTCTTCCTGGCTTGCAGATGGCGCCTTCTTATTGTATCCTTATGGTGGAAAGAGGGCAAGAGAGCTCTCTGGAGTCTCTTCTTATAAGGACGTGAGTCCTGTTGGATCAGTGCCCCAGTTTTATGACCTCATTTAGCCTTAATTACCTCTTTAAAATCCCTCTCTCCAGAGACAGTCACATTAGGGGTTGGAGCTTGAACATATGAATTTTGGGGGAACACAAACATTCAGTCCATAACATATTAGATGGTAATATTGTTTTCTCTCTTTGTGCTTTCCCACATTTCTTGAATATTTTACAATAAATGTTATAAATCATAAAATTTTATGAAAATAAAATTTACTATTCTAATAAATGTATAGCTAATGTTATAGCTTTTACTAGAAATAATAATAACCAACATCATCTCTATAGATTTTTTGCATGACTCATAAGCACCTTCCATCTATTCACATGACTCCCCAATCAACTCAAAGCTGGCAGGGAAACTGAGGCTCAGAGAGACTCTGGTCTCATAGCTAGTGAATGTCAGAGTCCAAATCCACATCTTTTTTTTTTCAGTATGTGATAAAAAGGTATACATTTCAAGGTAAGTTTCAATCATTTGCTCTTTATGTGTTTGAGGCTCAGAGAGACTCTGGTCTCATAGCTAGTGAATGTCAGAGTCCAAATCCACATCTTTTTTTTTTCCAGTATGTGATAAAAAGGTATACATTTCAAGGTAAGTTTCAATCATTTGCTCTTTATGTGTTTACGAATTCAATCAAAGTTCAAGGTCATTTCACACAGTAAAAACCAATTTGCTTCTGTATTTGGGAAGAAGTAAAAATGACTTTGCTGCCATAAGTAATAATTGTTATAGGAGGAAAAGTTCTGTCCCTGGTTACTATAGCTTCTCATGTGGCTGTTGTCACACAGACATGGAGTGCTCGTTGAGGCATGCAGGTCAGTTCCCTTGCTGCCTGGCCTTGTACCACCCAGGAGGTCACTGTGCTGGTTGACTCAGCTCCTGACCTTTTAGAGGCCAGAGTGGCCTCGAGAGCTGTCAGCTTGTCCTTGGATCTGTGAGGCCTGGTCCAACCCAACATATTTTTATTCCCGTTCCACTTCCATTTTCTTGAGGGTTGGGTGCCCTGGGGGGGAAGACTTGGAAGGCAACAGCATGTCCTGTCACACATTGGGTGACATGCCTGCTCTCTGAACCCTTCAGGTAATTACAGAATTGACTACAGCTGTGTCCAACTCTTCCTCAGGTCTCCTTCAGCTTAATCTGGGTGTCCCTTTCTTTAGAACAAGTCGTTCTCCTTCCAGATATGTGAGAAATGCCTTCTCCCATCCAATGCCAAAGGACGGACACAGAGAGACACGAGGTACGGTGAAGTGAGACTTTAATGGCGGTCTTGCAAGATCAGGTGTCTGTTGGGCAGGCACACTGGAAATGGTTACATTGAGCAATTTATTCCCTAGTGCGCAAGTCCCTCCCCCAGTTCCTCACTGGCTGAGTACTATGGGGTGTACAATCTTCCTGAATGTCACCTAAGTTTTATTACTTCCTTATAAGGTATTTATTGTCCTTTTCCCTCTGGTGGAAAGGGGTGGGCTTAGGGCAAGCCTGCAAAAACGGCACAGCAGAAATCCTGAAGAGGAAGAAGAACTAGGAAGTAAAAACAAGGTGACCAGCCACCATCTTGAGGAGTCACCTTTGGGAAAGTGTACTGTTGGGGGTTATCACACCACAAGCTAGTCAAGCAACCCTTGTTAAGCTATTCTTGAAAATGAATCATGTAGGCTGTTTTCCCACAAGGTATACCAGTTCTCCGTCAGACACAAAGCTGTCTCCTGTTACAGTGTGACACATGAAAGTCTGCTTCTTTCTCTCCCTAACTGATTCTCTGTCCTGTGCCCAACTCTGGCTGCTTGGACCATCATGGCTGCCCTGCTCCCACTCCCCTGCTGGGACAGCACAGGACGTGGCCCTTCTGCGATGGGCAGCAAGACACCCACTTCTGACATCTGTCCTCTGCAGTCATTGCTTACGCTCTCACACTATTCAAATCATTTCACTAAAGGGTTCTGGTCTTTCAAACAATGCGTTCATTAAACATGAGGCCAATTAAAAAAGTTGAATTTAGATTTGTAGTAGACCTTCTACATTTGTGATTTAACATTTTTTCTTTAGGTTTTCTCCCATTGTTTTTTCACACTTCCCTCTCCCTTTGAGGCTCTTTGAAAAGGTGGCTCATGGCATGTCCTACTGTTAACAGGCTCTTAGGAGGTGTCAGTCCATCTGATGTCAGATATAGGGTCTAGGGGGCCCAATAGTTGGCCTCAACCCACTCCATCCTCTTACCAGGTTCTTGACTCCACCACAGAAAAGAATTCAAGGGCAGAGTCACAGTAGAAAGTGAGAACAAGTTTAATATAACAGATAAGAAATACAGGTTCCACGGAGAGGTTGCAGGATAGCTCCAGAGACTGAGCAGGGCCCACATCAAGTCTAACACAAGAGTAAGCTCAGTACAGACATCAAGTCTAACACAAAAGCAAGAAAAACACACTAAGTTCATTACAAAGTACAGGCTGGCTCAAGAGAAGGAGCAGCCGCTTGCTGAAAGTAAGTTTGATACAACTTAAAGTATGCACACCTCAGCCAGGGAAGTGCAGGTTGCCTCCAGGAAAGTGAGCATCCACCCTGCCTTCTCCTGGGATTTGGCCTTTATAGTTTCTCTATCTAATGAACACTCAATTAAGGGCGTGACTCCTAGTTACGTAACATTTAGTCTTGCACATGCTCAGTCAGTCTCTTCCCAGAGCATGTTCCTTGGTGGGACCCTATCACATGCACCAGGCATATTCAAGAATGTCCTGTGTTTGGGGCCGGCCCGGTGGCGCACTGCTATAGTGCACCGCTTGGGAAGCGCGGCAGCGCTCCCGCCGAGGGTTCGGATCCCACATACGGACCGGTTCCCGCTCACTGGCTGAGCGAGGCATGGGAGCCACACCGAGGGCTGCGATCCCGTTGCCGGTCCCGGTCCGGTACGGGGGCAACACTGAGGGTTGCCATCCGTTGCCGGACACGGAAAAAGACAAAAAAAAAAAGAATGTCATGTGTTCTCTACTGAGCATGCCCAGCCACTGGATTTGCATAAGCCAGACTCTTGTGGTCTCATTTTCCCATTGGTGCTAAAAATAGGTCTAACTGGCAACAGTAACTTTCCTCCAGGGAGAGCTCAGAGGAGGGAGCCTGAGACCTCAGGGGGTGGCTGGAAACCCAGAGGCATGACCTGAAATCGGAGCCCTGTCCTGAAACCAGAGCCCAGGGAAACTGAGCACCTCCTGTATCACATGGAGTGCACTCTCTCTCTTGAGAGCTTCTGCTGAAGTCTGGGGAGCTTGCCTGTTGCCCTGGATGGGGCTACTTGCTCATTCCCAACCCAGTCTCTGGACCCGAGGAGAGATCAAGAGAAGGGAGGGCGTCGGCCTCCCAGACACAGGCACTGGGAATGCCAGGCGGGAAGATCTCACCTCTACTTCTATTCCATTCTATTTCTAGTTGGAAATGTAAACTGGACAACCTTTTTGTCTACCACACAGTTAAACTTTCTCTTCCTCAAATTGGTCCCCTTCCCCTCCCCTAATTTATACTCTGTTTTCTTTGCTTATAGTCTAAGCACTGCTGAAAAACTTTTTTTTATTCTTTAAAAGAAAGTTTTCCTTCACAAACAAAAATTCTAAAGTCAATAGTTCTTTTATTCGTATTTTATAAGTCAAGATGTTTTCTCATTTCTATTTTGTAAGGAGTGAATTTCAAATGTTGAAAAGTTATGTTCTCATGTATGCTTGTGAGCTATTTAAAATATAATAATTTATAGAAGAGTAGGTCTAGTTGGGTATTAGCCAATATTATTTCAAAACTAATATAAATTATTCTGTAAAAATTCCTCCACTATTCAAGGCACAATAATTTCATGTAATGCAGGAGAGATTGCCGGCACTCAGCAGTGACTCCTGGAGCCCACGGCTGTCTCTGTCACCTCCTTGTCTCATCCCTAGAGTGGCACCTGCCCTCAGCAGTTGCTCAGTAGATTTAAATGTTATTTTCTCTATTGTCATATCTGTTTTATTAAAAGCAAAACTTCCTCAGTTTCCTAACAGCTTGTTTAAACATTTTTTTTCTAAAATATATAAAACATTTCATTTAAGAGTTTTGCTGAGTTTGGAAAGGAAGTCTCCCTTTCTACTTGATCAAAGAGAGAACTCTCTGGACCCCACCTCACTGAAATTCATTTGCTTATCTCATTATGTCAGCTGTGATTTTCTAGAAATTTGCTAACCACCAGAGTCAAAATTATTAAATGAGAATGTCCCCCAAGCAATGAAGGGAAGCAGCGTGGGGAGAGAGCAAGCTGCAGGCGGCGGAGACCGTGCACGTTCCCACCATACCAGGGAGGGCTGCCTTGGAGAATTCCTCCCAGTCTTGTTTCAATAAAAAGTTGATATGCTTGACTCTATGCTCGTTGGCGTCTGCTTTTTTATCTATCTTATGTTTCTTTCTAAGACTTGCCTTTAAATAAAGCAGATAATAACCTAACACATGAAGCAATGGCAGTGTTTGACATGCAGGATGCAAAATGGGATTCGACCAGGAGAGCGGGCGTGCCCTGGAAGAGAAGGTCCCAGGAAGCTGTCGCCACCGGGTGGGAGGAGCCCGGAGAGGGGGCGGGTTTGTTCTCACCAACCTCCCTTGGGCCCTTGGAGGGTCTACCTGCACCCAGGTGGGAAGTGAAGGGAAGAGGAGTGGCCTAGAGGGGCTTGGGCTAAGAGGAGAGTGGAGAGACCAGACCACATGGACAGGGTAGGGTGATTCAGCAGAGTCTGTAGGAGGGACCACGCCCTGCTTGAAGGGCTGGGCTGGAGGGAAGGCAGTTCCTGTCTTTTTTAATTAATTTATTTTATTTATTGAATCAAAATTGATTATACATATTTTTAGGGTTCAATATTGAGATATGTTGATCAAATCAATATTACTAGCATGTTTATTGTTACAAATCGTAATTATTCTTTATGCTCCTTGTACAATCTCTCCCCCTCCCCCCTCCTACCTTCCTCTCCCCACTCTAATTACCCTAGATTTCTTCTCTCCTTCTGAAAGAATAATGGTTACTCTGTTGATTTGTTGCCTAGATGATCTGTCCAATGCTGAGAGGTGTGATCAGGTCCCCTAATATTATCATAAAGCAGATGCTTCCTCTGTCACTCTGAAATGGGCTTTGTGGAGAGAGACATCCTCTGCTGGTGACTCTCCTTGTGTCAATGCACTCCAGTGGTTAGCAGACCATCTGCGTGGTGGTTGTGGCATCTAGCCGCTTTCGTGGCAGCCATGGTTATTGTGGTGGCTGTGGTGGGCCACCCACGTGGAGGTGATGTTTTTGGCATGCTCCTTGGTGCTGGTGGTGTGCCTGGTTGTGGGGTGTGTCTGGTCCCCTCCTCCATACCTCAGGTCCCTGGGTGGGCCATGAGGTGCTGGCATGGTGTGCCTGGTTGTGGGAGGGGGTTCTGGTCTCTGGCTCCATACCCCAGACCTCCAGGTGGGGCACTGAGGCATCAGTGCTATACCCGGATGTGGGAGTGGGGTCCAGTCACTAATAGATCTGCAACATAACCAGCGCCATTTTAGACAAGCCCAAGTATAAAATGGCACCGCCACCTCCTCTCCTCCCCTCCCCCTTTCCCTTTAGGAGAAGCCTCCTGACTTAAACAGAAACCCCTTTTGCTTCCGCAAGGATGCAGTTCTCCACCCCGATCCACATTAGCATAATGGCCCTCCTTGATGGTATCACCCAGCTCTTGGTGCCAACATACCAATACAAGCTCTAGCACCCCCGCACCTTGTGCTGTCCCCTTTCCAGGGCAGCCCTGGGCTGCCTGCTACTTTGAGCACAGCCCAGCAGATTTCTTTCTTTAATAATGCTTGAATAGTACCCGGCATCTCGGCTCGCTTTCTTTCAGTCACCTTCTAAATTCCTTGGGTCCCTGGGTGGACCCTGAGGTGCTGGTGTGGTGTGCCTGGTTGTGGCAGGGGGGGTCCAGTCCCCTTCTCCATGCCTCAGGTCCCTGGGCGGGCCTGGAGGTGCTGGTGTGGTTTGCCTGGATGAGGTAGTGGGGTTTAGTCCCTGGCTCCAAGCCCCAGGCAGGCCCCAAAGTGCTGGTGGTGTGCCTGGGCCAGAAATAATTTTTTGTCCTTTGCTTACTTCTAGAATGGGGGAACTTCCTGTGGGAACCAGTACTTGAGCCCTATGATTGAGCTAAATTGCTGCTTTGCTGCTGTTTGCCTAGGGAAGGCTTTTTGTGCAGCTCAGGGTTTAATGGTTGACCTTATAAGTACTTCTGACACTCCAGAGACCTGGTGTACCTGGGTTGTCTAGAAACTCTGATCTGGGCCTGAGTTTTTTCATCAAACCACACCCCATGCAATTCTGTATTCCCGACCATGCTCCTGTGAGTGGTCCTGCGCTGATTGGGGGGCAGGTTGGCTGTCCTTGTTGTGTCCCAGTGTTCTCCTGGTGGGCCTGTCTCCCCCACTGCCCATGCTCCAAACACTTCAAATGGGACAGGCCCTGCGCCAGTCCCTTGCTATGACTCACTGGCCTCTAAATGGCTCCCTTTTTTCAGTTGTTCTGGCTCCTTGCTCCTGCGTGGGTCCATGGGTACCCTATTAATGGTCTTGCTGTCCTGGGAGCCGCCAAGGCCCTCTGCTCCTTGGCTGCCTCCAAGTAACTCCATCTGAAGGGCACAGCTGAGGCTTCTGTCCACTCCTGCTCCATGTGCTCAGCAGCTCCAGCTTTAAAGCGGCCATGGCCCGAAACGCTCAGAGCAGTTTGTCCTTTCTCTCATCGTGGTTTCTTCTGCCTTCATGAACTCTGTAGGTCTCGCCTCCTCTTCCCCTGAGCTCCAGTGGCCCAGCTTGGCTGATGTTACATTTTTATAGTTTTAAATTGGTTGATTTGTGGGAGAGAGTGACGCTGGGGACTGTCTATTCCACCATCTTGACTGGAACTCAGCTCCTGTCTTTGATTGCGCTTTATGGATATGGAAAGGATTTGACTCTCAGGCCTGAGAATTGCTTTGTTGTAGAAATGGGTATAAGAGCTGGCCAGAGGTGCAAAAGTGGATTCTGCTGATGCCTGGTGGGGAGGGACTGCCGGGCCAAGCCTTTGGAGGAGCAAAAGAAGTTACTCCAAAGCAGAAGCGGGTGGGGAAGGAATCTGGTCTTTAGAGGAAAAATTAGTAGTTAGTGGGCGACCCTGAGGTGCCTGAGACCCTGGCATGGAGGAGAGCTGGGCTCCCTGCTCCCTGCGAACATGGCTCCACCCAGCAGGGTGGAGGTGGGCGTGGGGGGAGTTCTGGGAGTGAGCAGGATGGTGGGAGGACACGGAGCCTCCTTCTGAGGAGTGTGTCCTGTGGTTTGTCTCTTCTGTCTCCCTGTGACCACTGAGCACAGTCTACAGGTCACAGATGCTTTCATTTGGGTCAGACCCTGAGGACTCCAACATGGGGGTATTCCTGGTTCTCCCTGGGGGACAGGAAGGTGGTGGGGTGAGGAAGAGCTGCCGCCAGGCCCCAGCAGGTGCTGGCCTTGTCTCTCTGCCCCTGACAGCGACCTCCTACCCTCGCGTCCACCCAGAGGTTTCGAGTCACCACGGAGATGACCAAAATGGCCACTCACTGGAGCTGCTAGTCTGACCCAGCCGGTGAGGCCCCCCCACACCTCCATCTCCTGCTGATTGCAACAGAGATAAAGCACAATCACCAGAGGACTTGGAGAAGTAAAGGAAGCAGGTGAATTTGGAGGAATCAAAACTGGGAGAAGAGACCCACGGGCAAGTTAGTTACCCACATTTTTGACTTTTCTCTCCCAGTCTGAACCCAAGGGTTGGCCCCAGTTGCAGAAATGTGCAGTGGCAGTGGGGGAGGCCAAAACTCCAGCAGGAATCCCATCTTTCTGGCCAGAGGAAGCAGGAAAGGGGTCCCTAGCCCCTCTGAGCGTGGAACACATTTTCTTCTTTCTGTGCCTGCTTTGCTGCGGTTGGGGAGCTTCATGGCCCAGCTGGTGTGGGCAGCCCCAGCTCTGGGAGAAGAAACTCTGTCCCTCCCTCAGCAAAACCAGGACAAGGAGCCACTGCAGGCCACACGGCCTGGGGGCCCAAATGGGGGTAGGGGGTCCCCTAGGTCTGTGTATATCCCACATGAGTGAGTCCAAGGTTCAACCCTGAGCTGTGCATTGTGAGACATAGCAATGGCTTTGCAAACTGAAGGGAGATTAGCGCCCCCACTGCAGGAGGTGGGGAGAACCGAGGCCGTAAGCTGCCTGGGTGTGTACGGACCTGAAAAACAGAAAAAATCAGCACGCTCTCGGGACCCAGAGTCTATATGGTATAGTATTCAAAATGTTCAGGACACTCCCCTGAGGAGGTGACACTGACAGCCAGACCTAAAGCTAGGAAGGGAACGGTGTGGTGGCTAGAGTGCAGCTGGGTAAAGACCATAGGTGCTGGTTGGCTGGGCGCACTCAGGCTGCTGGGACAGGCCTGTGTGCGCGGTGAGGGGTGGTGACCCAGGCTGAGCTACCTCCCTGTGTTGGGCAGGGCCCAGGGGTGCTGCCCACCCTCTGCTTCAGGCAGGGCACACTCTCTGGGCTGTTACTTTCTAGATGTTTGCGTTTCTTGAACAGGCTCTTCTTGTCCCTGGCGTGGTAACATGCAGAGAGCCCATAGAGGCAGGGGGAGGCGGGGAAGGGGCCCTGTCCTGCTCTGTTTGGTTCCTGGGGCAGAGCTCAGCCTCCTAGGAAGGACGAATGTCTTCCTCATGTGTGTGCACATGTGTAACTGTGAGTGTTGTGTGTCTGTGTGCATGCGTATCTGTCTCTGTGTTTCTGTGTGTATGCCTGTGTATGTGCATTTTCGTGTGCATCTGTAAATCTGTGTGTTTGTGTGTCTGTATATGTATGTATGTGTGTCTCTGTTTCTGTGTGTGTGTGTCTGCCTTTGTGTCTGTGTGTGTGTGAATGTTCATGTGCAGATGTGCCTCTGTATGTGCACGGTGTGTATCTCTCTGTTTCCGTGTATGTGCATGTTTGTGTGTGCATGTTATTGTGTGTCTATGTGTCTGTGTCTACATGCTTGCATGTCTCTGTGTTTTTGTGTGCATTGTGTGTGTGTATGCCTCTGTGTGTGTGTGTTTAGGGACGTGGACATAGAGATTTGGGATTATAAGTGACTCCTCCAGCTCACGAGCCTCCTGCCACATCTAGTCTGTGCTAAACTGGCACACTGTCCTCATAATAAAATTCACCAGTTGCCCTAACTGGGAATGACTACTCCTGCCACCCTCTGGTCATGCATGTGTGTTGAACTCCCTCTCTGGATGGGTCAGGGCTGAGCAGGGCCAGCAATGGGGCAAGTATGACAGAATGTTGGCTGAATGGAGTTTTTATCACTTGGGAATCTAGTCAAGGGAGAAACTAAGTACCGTTTTCGAATGAAATCTTGAATCCACATTTTCTGTAATACCTGCAAAACCACGCTTGGCCAAGTTCTTATTTCTGTATCTTCATTGTGTGGTACCCACAGGTACTTGGTAAATGTTTGTATAAATGGATAATGAACAGGGGTCTAGAAGTAGAGATCAGAGCTAAAGTCCAACAACACAGGGGCCAAAACAGCAGCCAGGAAGCAGGGATCCTGCACCAGGAGCAGAGGGCGTTTTTGACTTTGTGCTCACTCTGCATGGTTGATACAAACATGGTTGAAATGCAGACAGTCTGAGCAGCTGCAGTGGGAAGAGGTCAGATGGGGCTGAGCAGGATCATGTCCTGGCCACCTCCCAGCAGTGGGCAGGCTCCTGACTGCCCTGAGCCTCGGGATTCGTGAATGAACACAGACAGGCCCATAGTTGATAAATGTTGGTCGGGTCTGATTCTAATTTTCTGTTGGCTGGATAAATTTTAGGCTCCAGTTCCTCTTTCATCTTTGGTCATACCCAATTTTCCCTCTGGGAACAATATCAAGGGCCTAATAACCCTTCAAATCATCACCCTAAATGGCAACAGAGGGTCAATGGCTGGTGGATGTTGGTCCCAGAAATGTGCTAATCCCTTGAATTGGGCTGTCACCCTTGTAAATTCTCAAAAGCAAATAGCAAGCATGTGTCCATTCCCTGGAAATACTCAGAACTGCCAATTGTAATGACTGAATTACATGAGCAGTGAGTACTTATCAGCCGTTTCCAGACACTCATTTTTATTTTTAATAGCCCCTAAAAGGAAATGCAGACTTTGTTCCACCAGGGTATTCATTAAGCATCGTGGTAAGAGTGGCTTCCTAGACACAGGTGTGCTGAGATGTCCTGTCCTGGTGTTTTAATCGGACATGATTTATCAGGGGCGTGCATTTGCTAGGACATCCCACAAAGTGCTGGGAAAAAATTCTGCTGGCAGAATTTTTGTTTATAAGCATTTCCTCCTGTCACACTGGAGAAATCTTAAGATGGTAGCCTCTTGATGAGGTTTGAAGGGGTCCCTTTGAGTCAGGGTCACAGACAAAAGTCTCCTACTTGTCTGGACTGTATTTTACCTTGAATGTCATATCAGGTTCTGATGAGAAAACTAGAATCACTAAAAATAGAACAGTGCAGGCTGGAGATACAGCTTGTAATGCTCTACCATTAATGCTTTGGAAACCCTCTCAAATATTTCAATATTGATTTAATATTTTTTAAAGAAAGGTTTTATTAAGTGTTACAGGATGACTATCGTAATCCTTTCATGCTTCATACCTCACCTACTTCCTGAAAGGTTTCAAGGCAGGTTAAAAGTAAAGGCTGTTGAGAATTACTGACTTTTGGAACAGTAGATCTTAGGGACCTGCTGTCCCACAAAAGCAACAAAAACAATGGCAAAACAATAAAAACCAACAATTTTAGAACCCTGGTAATTAACAAAGGTACAGAACAAACTGAAAGTATCCATTCAAGAAAAAAATGACTTAAGCTCAATTATAACAGCAGGGCACGTGGTGGTCTGACTTGAGGCTATTCCCACCTGCCCTTCCCCTTCAGGTCAGTGGTATTGGCATCACACACACACAGACTCACACACTCACACACACATACTGCACAGACACACATGCACACACTACACAAATCACACAACAAACATACCACACCACACACATACCCCACCACATGACACATACACCACGGACACACACCACACACATACCACATATACACACACCAAACACACCTCCTCCACATGACACACATACCATACACCACACCACACACACACGCACCACACACACACAACACATACACCACACGCACACCACACATATATCCCCCACACCACACACACACAGAGCTGGCAACCTCACAGCCAACAGAGAAGAATGACTGTTTTGGGAGCTCCACTAACAGTCCTATCTTCAGAATTGAGTCAATAGTTTGACTGAACTAGAAGCAACCTGGAAAATCTCCATTCCCATGGTGTAGTTCTCCTTGGTTGACTCAGAGTTTAGCTCTGAGAAAAAAAAGCCCTATCCCCTCACCAAAACCAATAGCAATCTGCTGGAAATATTACAGCTGTGTAAGGTTGTGATTTCAGTTGAGGCAAAAAAGCATGGCCAAAAATTTAAAAGGAAGACTTGGAGAGCTAGATGACCACAGGGAACTTCACACAGCTCTGACACACTCCTGGGCATGTGCAGGGCTGTGTACCTGCCTGGGAAGGACCTGAGAGATGAGAAGGCTTGTCTGGCTGACCTTGAGGCCCTGTGCAAGCAGGAAATGAAGGCCAAGACTGCCTTGTAAACTGCCTAAAGGTTTAAGGTGTGTCTTCACAAATAATACCCTTGGCAAGGGTGGCTCAAGGCATTGAAAAACATCTGATTGATAATAACTGACCAGTAAATTATACTGACCTGGAGTAACTCCTAGGAAACCAGGCTTAAAAACAATGACAAGAACTTAAAAAACTCTAGCAGAGAACTCAATTGCAGGGAATACAGAATCTATAGAAATAATCCAGGAAAGTCACTAAAATGAGCAGCAATAAGAAAAAGAACAACAATAACGACAAAACAGCAGCAATGACAAATTCTGGGATGAGTTGATGATCAGAGTTGCTACAATATATTATCTAAAATGTCTGGTTTTCAACAAAAAAACCCCAAGACATAAAAAACCCGCAGGAACGTATGAACCACGCACAGCGAAAATAAAAAGCAGCTAATAAAAAGTGTCCCTGAGAGATGAGTTGATGATCAGAGTTGCTACAATATATTATCTAAAATGTCTGGTTTTCAACAAAAAAACCCCAAGACATAAAAAACCTGCAGGAACGTATGAACCACGCACAGCGAAAATAAAAAGCAGCTAATAAAAAGTGTCCCTGAGGGGCCAAGATGATGGACTTTGTACAGACAACTTTGAATGAGCTGTAATAAATATTTTCAAAGAATTAAAGAAAACTATTTTTAAAAGTAAAAGAAAATATTACAACTATGTCTCACTAAATAATAAGTATCAATAGATAGAAATAATAAAAAATAACTAAATAGAAACTCTGGAGTTGTAAAGTATAATAACCGAGATGAAAAATTTGCTAGAGAGACCTAACAAATTTGAGCTGGCAGAAAAAAGAATTAGTGTATTTGAAGACACATCAGTAGGGATTATCTAGTCTGAGAAGCAGAAAGAAAAAAAGAATAAAGGAAAATGCACAGTGCTACAGACTTATAGGACACCATCAAGTGTACCAACATATGCCTAATGGGAGTCCCAGAAGGAGAGGAGAAAGAGAACAGGGGAAGAAAAATATTTGAGAAAATAATGTCTGAAAATTCCTTATTTTGGTGAAAAGCATATATTTGTTTATCCAAAAAGTTCAACAAACTCCATGTAGAATAAACTAAAAGTGATCCACATGTAGATACACAATCAAACTGAAGAAAGTCAAAGCCAAAGAAAAAATCTTGAAAACAGCAAGAGAAAACTGATTTATGAATACGATTCAAATTTGACTTCTCATCAGAAACTATGGAGGTAAGAAGACAGTGGAATGGCATACTCAAAGTGCTGGGAAAAAAAGACCGTAAACCCAGAATTCTATATCCAGCCAAAATTATCTTTCAAAAATGAAGGAGAAATAAAGACATTTCCAGATAAGCAAAGGCTGAGAGAATTCACACCAGCAGACATGCCTTACAACAAATCCTAATGGGAATCCTTCAGGCTGAAAAGGAAGGACACCAGATAGTAACCCAGATACACATGAAGAAATAAAGAAACAAGCAAAAGTTATTACACAGGCAAATATAAAAGGCAGCATAAACATGTATTTGAAATATTTTCTTCTCCTAACTGGTTTTAAATGACAACTGCATATAACAATAATTACAAAGTGGTATTAATAAGCTTATAGAGTATAAAGCTGTAATTTACATGACAATTATAACACAAAGGAGGGGGGAGAGAAGATTACAATACAAAGCAAAGTTTTATTGCAATAAAGTTAAGATTGTTTTAAGATACATAATGTAATCCTCAGAGCAACCACCAAGATGTTGACTTAAAAATTTAGTAAAAATAACAAAAGAACATTTAGGAATATTAGAAAAGAAATCTTGAATTAATAATCTAGGATTTTACTCTAACGATCTTGAAAAAGAAGAGCAAACTAAATAACAAAGATTAGAGCTGAAATCAATGACAGAAATAGATGTGGTAAAAATCAATGAAACCAAAAATTGGTGTTTTGAAAAGATCAACAGAATTGCAAACCCTTTATATTAACTCAACAGAGAGGGAGAAAGCATAGATCACCAAAATTTGTAATGAAAAAGGTATCCTTTTTCATTGTCCTTTCAGAAATTAGAGGATTATAAGGAAATACTAAAAATAGCTTTATATTAACAAATCCAGCAACTTAGATGAAATGGATACATTTCTAGGAAGACACATACTACTGAAACTGACTCAAGGAGAAATAAAAAACCTGAATAGATCTATGACAAGTAAAGAGATTGAAAATGTAATTTATAACCTTCTCACAGAGAAAAGCCCGGGCCTAGACGGCTTCACTGGTAAGTTCTACCAAACTCTTAAAGAAGAATTAACAGCAATTCTTCACAAACTATTCTAGAGAATAGGAGAGGGAAAACACTTCCCAACCCATTATGTGAGGCCCTGATACAAAAACCAAAGACACCACAAGAAAAAAAGCAAACCAAAACTACAAATCCATCCCTTATGAATATAGGTGCAAAAGTTCTCAACACAATACTAGCAAATCAAATCCAGCAACATCTAAAAATGAGTATATACTATGATGAAGTGAGATTTATCCTAGGAATACAAGGTTGGTTTAACATCCTTGAAACAATTAATATCAACAGAAGAGAGGACATAAGCCACATGATCATCTCAATAGATGCAGAAAAAATTTGGCAAAATCCAACAGCAATTTATGATTAAAAACTCTCCATTAACTTGGAAAAAAAGGGAACTTCCTCAATCTGATAGAAGGCGTCTATGAGAAGTCTAAAATCATACTAAATGGTAAAAGACTGAAGACCTTCCCCCTAAGATCCAGAACCAGGCAAAGATGCCTGATTTTGCCACTTCTTTGCAAATTCCAGGAGGTTCTAGTCAGTGCAGTCTGGTAAGAAAAAGAAATAAAAGGAATTCAGATCAGAAAGCAAGATGTAAAACCGACTTTATTTGCAGATGAAATGATCTTGTATGTAGAAAATCCTAAAGAATACACACACACAAGAACTAATGAACTAATGAACAAGTTTAGCATACAAGACCAATTTACAAAAATCAATTGTCTTTCTATGTACAGACAAAAAACAATCTGAAAATGAAATTAAGAATACAATACCCCTTATAATAGCACCAAAAAGAATAAAATACTTAAGACTAAATTAATCAAAGAAGTACAAGAATTGTATACTGAAAATTATAAAACATTGTTGAAGATGCCAGTGAAAGTAAACCTTGATTCTTTCATCCCTGTATGCCAAAATTAACTCAAAAGTTATCACAGACTTAAATATAAGGGCTAATAAAACAACAGTCTTCGAAGAAAACTTAGGAGAAAATATGACACCAAAAGCACAGTTCATAAAAAAAAAAAAAAAAAAAAAAAAAAAAAAAAAAAAAAAAACATTTTAAAAAAAAAATTAGGGAGAAAAAAACACCAAAAAAACAATTTAAAAAAAAAAAAAAAAAAAAAAAAAAAAAAAAAAAAAAAAAAAAAAAAACAACCACTATGGTAAATTGGACTTCATAAAAAAATTAAAACTTTTGTGCTTAAAAGGAATCATTTAAAAAAGGAAAAGATAAGCAACAGATTTGAAAAATTATTTGAATGATAAAGGCTGTTCAAAAATTAAAAATCAAAAAGGTTTTCTTTCAGGAGAGAAGGAAAGCTAACGTGAAGGGTTAGTGGATGGTGGAAGGAGAAAAGCTTTGAAATGAGAGGGATCTGCATGCCCATTTCAGCCGAGCCCTTTCCTACCTTTTTGCTTTGGGGCACAATTTTCTGAGCGTGGGAATCGTCATGTCCACAGGATTGAGGTGTTGCTCGGAGACTGCGGTTAGGGGTAAACTCTCAACCAATGCTAACTGTTATTGCCATAACAACACATTGTGTGGTCTTATTAAATAAGCGAACGCACAGAAGCACCTCAGAGTTCCTTGCACATATTAAATTTTCAAAAATGTTATCTATTATTAATCACTAATTTATTATATCAGAACCCAAAAGGAAAGCTAAGGTATAATCATGTCCTATTTTAACTCCCTGCTCATGGTATGAAGAAAAATAAAAGGATTTCCAAGTTTGAGCCAGTGGAACTCTTATTTTAAAGCAATAGTCAATTGTAGTAAATCAGAAAAACTACAGGAGAACTGGAAATCATCCCGGGTGAAGATTTCACACAATCATTTCATAAAACCATATTATGTTTTATTCATTATGTTTATTCACTCAGCACAAGATCATTTTGAATTCCTACCATTCCTTACATTTCCAAAAGCGAAATCATTTCCATTCCGTCAATGACCCTCCTAAATTCCCGGTCTCGGAGAGGTCTGAGTAGGGTCTCTCGTGGCTTGTTCAACCTTCCAGTGGAAAAACTGTTGCCTGGAAAATGGAGGGACCTGCCCTAGGCCGCAGGGTTACAAAGTGGCACGTCCATTCCTTGAGGGACGGTGGGGAGTACAGTGAAGAATCGTGCTCCTTGCTCAAACGTGGGCCGTCCCCCACAGTGCAGTGACGGGCGGCCACCTGGGAGCCCCCTCACCGCCGGTAACGAAGGAGCCGCTGGGTGAGCGCAGCCAGGAGCGGCCTCCACGTTCAGACG
>NW_007726829.1:503370-504211 GCF_000696425.1 Galeopterus variegatus
CTGGCGGCGCGCGGCACTGCCGCCACTCAGGGGCCTCGGGACGTGTGGACACAGTGTCCCCTGCCCGCAACCACACACAGAGCGAGCCACACACGCGTTCAGGGAGAATCAAGGGCCAGGCTGGGTCTCGCTTTCAACGCAGGATCCTCTCCAGAGCCCTAGTCCTTAAGGAAACCCTGGGAGGACCGGGGCCTGTGTGGTTCTGGTCCTTCCTGGCCTGTGAGCTAGGGCAAATGACCAGGCTGGGCCTGACTCCGTTTTTTCGGCCAAGGGCACTGTCCCTTATTAAAATGCAAATGCCCAGGGAAGACAAGACATCAAATTATTAAGAGTTACTAGCAGACACTTTAAAATGCATTTCTTTCAAAATGATGTGCTGAACAGATCAGAAGAAGCTGGTTTGCAGACTTGGTGAGGAAGTTCTCCCTGATCTCCAAATTCTGGATGTTACTCTCTCTTAGATTTTTCCTCCATTTATTATTTTGGTTTTTCATATTTGAGTTTTTGCTTAATTTGGAATTTTTATATGTGTAAGATGGTGATCCATTAAAAATATATTTATTTCTAAAATGATGTGCACTATAGCTGTTGCTTCTCAAACTGTAGTGCCTGTTTCTGGATGGCCCTGAGACCCCACACTTTTAGAAGCTGCTAGTGATCCTGAGCTACTGGTCCACAGCCTACACTTTTTTTTTAAAATTGAAAAATACATATTTGTGGGGTACAAAAATTCAGAGATGAATTTCAATGCCTGGGTACAATATGTGATGACCAACTTAAGATAATTAGCATGTTCTTCATTACAAAACGTAATCATTCTTTGTGGTCCTTTACCAATTTC
>NW_007726829.1:504823-506119 GCF_000696425.1 Galeopterus variegatus
TTGGCCATTTGTATGTCTTCTTTTGAGAAATGTCTATTCAGCTTCTTTGCCCATTTTTTAAATCGGCTACTTGTTCTTTTACTGTTAAGTTGTTTGAGTTCCTTATATATTCTGGATATTAATCCCTTGTTGGAAGTATAGTTTGCAAATATTTTCTCCCATTTGGTAGGTTGTCTTTTCATTGTGTTGATTGTTTCCTTTGCTGTGCAGAAGCTTTTTAGTTTGATATAGTCCATTTTTAAATTTTTTCTTTTGTTGCCCATGCTTTTGGGGTCTTATTCATAAAGTCTTTGCCCAGTCCTACATCCTGAAGTGCTTGCCCTATGTTTTCTCTAGGAGTTTTATAGTTTCAGGTCTTTAATTAAGTCTTTAATCCATTTTGAGTTGATTTTGGTATATGGCGAGAGGTGCAGGTCTGGTTTCATTCTTCTATACATGGATGTCCAGCTGGGGCTGTGGGTGGGCTGCTGTGCCCCCAAGAGAGATGCCAGATCTCTCTGAAGCCCCCTTGCTGTGGGTGGGCTCGTTGGTGCTGCAGGTGTGTGTCTGTGCCCGAGAGAGTCTTCCACTATCTCTTTGTGGCTGTGTGAATTTCAAGGACACGTCACCAAAGAAGGTGGAGTTGCCTCAGCAGTGGCTAGACGCCCTGATTAGGTGGATAACTGACCCAGTAAAGTGTCGTACCAACCCCCTCTGTCCTGAGGGTGGCACCCTTGCTGCACTGGAACACCTGTTCCCAGGGCACAGGATGTCGCATGGGCTTGGGTGTGGGCAACCCAGTGCAATGATGTGGCCAGCGGGGAGTGAAACCGCTGCTGGGGTCAGAGTGGGATGGTCTTGGGTGTAGGGGATGATCTCAAATTTGCAACCACTGCAGAAGCTTGGGGCCTGAGGGGTGGGGCTGTTTAGTGTGTGTCCCTCCCTGGGTCAATTCAGTCACATATGCTGCCAGGAGTTCCTAGCACCCAGCATGTGTCTGCAGAGGCCACCACTGGGAGAGGTGTGTGGGTTTTCCTCCCCCTCCACATGGCTATACGTATTGTACAGGCGTCCTGCCAATATAGGCAGGGTCATCAGCCATGTGTAAAGGACCTGAATAAGCTGCTTTCTGGGTCCGGAGGGTGCGCACACTCACTCACTGCACTGGACTGTCTGTTCCCAGGGCGCAGGGCCGAAGCCAAATCGAGGGTGTTGGGACAGATCCTGCTCCCAAGCTTGCTGCACCAGCCTGTGACCCCAGGGATGAGGACAGCTCTGCATGCGTCCCTCCCAGGCCAATGCAGCCATGCATGCCTG
>NW_007726829.1:507509-509824 GCF_000696425.1 Galeopterus variegatus
TTTTTTTTTTTGTCTCTAGTCCAGATTTCTCCTCTAAACCATGGACCCATACACTAAATTTCCCACGAGGCTTCCCAACTTGGATTTCCAGTGGAGCTCCACGTCTCAGCATGTCCCAAACTGAGCTCCTGAGTTTTATCCCTCCTGACAGCTGCTCCTGTCACAACCCATACCCAGTCTATCATCGGATGCTGGGGACTCTACTTTTAGAATATGTCCAGAATCTGACCAGTTCACTGCCACCACCCTGGGCCCTGGACCCTGTGAGGATGAGGGGCAGTCTCTGTCTGTGGCGGGAAGTAGGTACACAGAGGTTGGTCAGGTCCTGAGCAGGCGAAGTGGCTGAGTAGCAAGTGGCTGCTCAGAAGGAGAGCAGGGCCGGGGACTTGGGAGGGAACAAACACAGTGATGCTCTGGAGCAGGGATGACAGCAGAAACAGGCTGTGGCCAAGCAGAATCCCCCAACCCCCAACCCACAGCAGGAAGTTAAGACAAATGAAAGACTCAGCTCTAACATTCCAACATCTACCCAGAAAGANAGCAGGAAGTTAAGACAAATGAAAGACTCAGCTCTAACATTCCAACATCTACCCAGAAAGAGAAGACTAAAGGGAGGCAATACTTAAGAAATAATCAATAATAATAACCCATTAAGATTTGTAGAAAGACATTAGACCTCATCATGAAAGAATCATACAGTGTCCAGGATGATACCTAAGAAAGCATCCCATACCCAGCTACATCCCATTGAAAAAGGAGACCATGAAGATAGGAGAAGGTTTGAGAAGCCTCCAGTGAGAAACAACGTGCCACCTTTAGAAGAATGAGAGAAGATTTACAATATTTTCTCAGTGATAAAGCTTGAGGAATAGTTTTCTTCAAATGTTGAGGGAAATGTACTTCGAACCTATAATTTTATATCAAAAGAACTTTCATTGATAGACGATATAAAAATTTAGATGTTTTCAGGAATATAAGAACTTGGGAAATTTACTGCTCTAAGGGCCTCTGGAGAAGAACTTATGGGAAAATACTTGAGCAAGAAGAAATAAGTTGGAAGCAATTTATTTGTTCTTTTTTGCATTCATTGCTTCAACAAATACAGGTATTTATTGAGTGCTTAGTATATTTGAAGCATTCCGTTTAGGTGCTAAATACAAGTGAGTGAACAAAACAGACAAAAATCCTTGCCCCGTGGAGTTTCCATCCTGGGGTAGTGGGAGAGAAAGACAGTACACATAATGACAGGCGGAACATTCAGTGTGCTGCTAGCTGGGGAAAAGTCGGAGAGAAAACAAACAGGGAGGGGGTGGGTGTGTGTTGGGGAGACTGGAGTTTGGGCAGGGGCCATGTGGATACCTGGAGTAGAACCTTCCAGGAGGCCAATGTAAGAGGAAAGCCGAAAAAAAAGAAAAGAAAAGAAAAGAAAATACAACCTGCCCAGTAGTTAGTGGTGCCAGCTCTGGGACTCTAAACCTTCTCCCTAGACGGCCTTGGTTTGCAGTGCAGAGAGGGGAGAGAGTTGAGTTCTGAATGCTTCAGTGCTGAATCACTGCCCGCACCTGGATTAGAAGTTGGGGCTCCACNCCTGCTCTTCTCACCACATGGTTCTTGTGGGGGCCGCCGTGTTCCTCTGGATGCCCCTCACCGCCTGGCCACGGCTGGTGAGCCAGGTGGGCACCTGATCCAACTTGACTGCTGGAGCTCTCCCCAATTCTTTTCCTTCCCATTTCTATGTCATTAAATTCTTTAAATTATATATTATATTTCATCAAAGTAATAAATGTACATGATTTCAAAGGCCTAGTACTCTAGACTTTTAACTACAAACAGCAATTACCTGCTCCATCCCTACCCATTTCAAGTTCTCATTCCTCCACGGCACCCACTTTCAACTCTTGAGGTATTCCTCTGTCCTTCACGTCCGTAGTTCAAAAGAATGAATTTCTTTTGCAGCTTCTTGGTCCTCCAGGTTTGGGTGTTATCTTCTGTAGTAGTCCATTTCTATTGCTTATAACAAAATACACAGAACTGGGTAGTTTATAAAGAAAATGAAATTTATTGCTTACAGTTTTGGAGGCTGGGAAGTCCAAAGTCCAGAGAACAAACTGATGAGGGTGGTGGGGACAGTGACCCAGGGGCCTCACATTTTGGAAATGGCAGAGCAGAGAGAACAGACAGACTGTTCATGTGCTGTCCTTTTAAAGCCCTCAGAACCACACCCCTGACCACCATTATTAATCCATTCACTACAGCATGGTTCTGCAATCTAATCACCTCTTCAAGGCCCCACCTTTCAATTACCATAATAGGAT